>NW_005871450.1:396688-418124 GCF_000147115.1 Myotis lucifugus | reverse complement strand
GCTTTTTTTATACTGCGGTTGGGTGAGGGGCGGGGACATGAAGCTGAGGTATTCAGCTGAGGAAGTGTCAGCTGCAGGGGGTCAGCAAGGTATTCAGGAAGGAGTCAGTATCTGTGTCTGGCGCGCTGATCTGTTAGAAATGCCAGGGGGAGTCCATTATCTGCATGTATCCGATCCTGGGCTCTCTCCGACCTAACAGGGTCGTTTCGCAACTGCTCTCATAATCACAAATGTAGCAAGACCTTTGGATATAGCAAAACCACTTACCACTTGGGGGGGGGGTGCACCTATGAAATGCTATGAGCACAAAATCCTTCATTGCAACACAGATTGTAATACTAAGTGGTGGGAAAACAGCTAACTGCACAAGAGGCCTATCTATCCACCGGAAAAAGGCAAGAGGAAATGATGCAAAACTATGCAAACCAGGTTACATTATTGTCAAGTGAAAACATCTAGGGGCACAGCAGTGCGTAGCGTCGTGTGTAAAAGGGGGTGCACGTGCCCCTGTTTGCTTGTAGACGCAGTAAGCAACGCCTCTGCGGTCCCCTTGCCTCCCGGTTTCCAATTAAGGGCGGGGAAACGTCCCTTGCCTGCCTCCCGTCCTCCACGCTCTTTACCCCGCAAGCCTCCTGTTTGTGCAGACCCGGCCTGTTTACCAGCCCGAGTTATCAGCCAGCCTTTCAGGAGGCTGGGTTCTCCCAGTCACGCAGCACCTGGAGCTGCTCCCTCCCCCGCAACTCCAGACTCCAGATCGGGGACCTGCTCCTCCTTCTTCCCGTTCCTCCTGGACCCAGAGCTCACCTGGGAGGAGGTGGGCCTTCTCCCCAAACTTCTCCCTGTCACAGCCCCTCCCACCCCAGGGAAAAGCCACCCCCAGGCTCTTATCTTCTCCCCTTAGGGCGGCCCCTTCCAAAGCACGCTCCTCGACTGTACACACTGACTGGGCCCCTGCCCTGGAGCCTGGGAAGCGTGACAGGCCTGGGCGTCACCTTGGCCTGGTCCTTCCACTCGCGAGGGATCTCTCCTCCGAGCCAGGGGAGGGGTCCACCCCAGCTTGCAGTGCCCGCTGCTAGGTAGTGAGGATGCCACGGGGCACCCGTGTTCTCAGAGATCTACCACATCAGCTCACTGAATCCTCACAGCCCTGAGACGTGGGGCCCCCTACTCGCCCTGCTTGACAAATGAGGAAACCGAGGCTGCGGGGGCTGACAGGCCTGCCCACGGCTGTCCAGCTTGAAGTGGCAGAGCTGGAACTTGAACCCAGGCCTTGTGGCTCCGGGTGGTTTGAAGCCTGAGCATCATTAGCACGGATCCCCCAACAGGAACTGTCGATCCTGGGGTGAACACAATGAGGCCCCAGTTACATCTCAAAGGAGAGGAGGTGCCCAGAGGGGACTCACAGATCAGGAAGAGGTGCCTGACCAGGAAGAGGTGCCTGACGGAGACCACGCATCGGGGCTGGAAACGCCCAGTGGTGGAGAGCGACCCCATTTCCACTGGGCATTTGCACAAATCGAGGCTGCCCAGCCAGAGGCAGGGAGAGGCAGCAGCGCAATGCAGGCCTCATGGGGGTGAGCAGTGGGGGGAGGGGGGGGCAGATGTCTTTCCTCTCCTCTCTCGGTGAAGCCCAGTGGTCAAGTCATAGAGCAGTGATGGCGAACCTATGACACGCGTGTCAGAGGTGACACGCGAACTCATTTTTTTGGTTGATTTTTCTTTGTTAAATGGCATTTAAATATATAAAATAAATATCAAAGATATAAGTCTTTGTTTTACTATGGTTGCAAATATAAAAAAATTTCTATATGTGACACGGCACCAGAGTTAAGTTAGGGTTTTTCAAAATGCTGACACGCCGAGCTCAAAAGGTTCGCCATCACTGTCATAGAGGCTCGGCTTCGAATTCTGGCTGAGTCAACACCCTCACTTTGTGGCCCTGGACAGTGAGCCTTATTTTCCTTTTCTATACAACGGGGAAACTCAGGGCTGATTTCAGCTGTACCAGTTGGTAAAATATTGAGCTACTTCCAGATTTGGTTGGTGAAAATTGGCTACCCAAGACCCCCCCCGCCGCCCGTCCCCCCATAGCACGTCAGGGGTCCTCCAGCACCCCATGCTCCAGCAACTGAAAGGGAAACTCCAGGTGAGTGGAGGCCACCAGGATGCTTTCCAGCACGCCGGCAGAGTCGTTACTGCTGCGTGTCCTGGCTGATACTGACTGATGGGAAAATATTTTGAATATCTCTCCTGGGTTTGATGATAGTGGCACGTAAGACTGCTGTAAGGAGTCAGTGAGCTAGCGTCTCTCTGGAATGACCAGGCAACCCTGTTAATAATAGTAACAACAACAACAACAACAACAACACTCATTCTCCTTCTTTGGCTTCACTGAGTAGCCAGGGACTCTCCCACGGGCCTCTTAGAACTCAGTTTCCCCATCTCCATGCTCCCTAAGCCCCTCCCCACCAGGTGACCCCATGGGCCAGGATGGTGGGTGGGGCTGCTATCTCCCCAGCCTGTTTGCTTTCCCTGCTCATGGGCTGCCACCCCAGCCAAGGACCTTGAATAAAAGGCCAGGGCACCCTATCCTGCTTCCTCCTCTCCGGCCTGGATCATGCTCCGGCTCCTCTCTGCTGTGGCGCTCCTAGGAGCGCTGGCTGCTCCCACAGGTAGGGGCACTGTGTGGGATCCCAGGGAGAGCAGGGGGGACCCACCATCACGGGCGGGGGAGTGGGGGGGATTCTGAGTCTGAGCCCCAGCTCGCTCCACCTCTGCTTGTTGTCTCCCAGAGGCAGCGGAAGGGAGGGCGCAGACTTGGTTCTGGAGCCAAGATGCCTGGGTTCAAATCCTGCCTCTGACACTTCTTAGCTGTGACCTTGGGTGCAAGCCACTGAACCTCTCTGTGCTTCAGGTCCCCAGCTATCAAGATGAGGGTGATAGAGACCCTGCCTCGGAGGGCTGTTGGGGGCATTCATTGAATTGATACGTTTGAGGACATTTTAAAGAGCTTAGAATGGTATCGGGCCATCCGTAGCCCTGTCTGAAGGGGCGCTCTTGTTATATCAGGAGTAATTATTACTCTTCCCTTCCCTTGCCTTCCCATCGGCCCTTTTGGTTCTGAATGTGCCACCAGTGGCCGGGCTGGGACTGAAGCAGCCGGGACCCCACGGTGCGATGCCGTGTGATCTTGGGTGAGACTGTAAGTCGGTCTGGCTTCAGGTCCCTCCTCTCTGAGAGGGAGGTGTGCAATAAGGGCAGCGTTTTCCAGCTGTGCTTCCTGGAGCCTTGAAGCTTCTGGGAAAAAGAAAAAGAAACACTTCTTAGAAGAGCCTCAGGGCCTCCCTGAGGTCGAGCAGACTGGCTGCGGGCGCGGCTCAGTGGTGGAGCATCAACCTGTGAACAAGGACGTCACTGTTCCATTCCTGGGCAGAGCACTTGCCCGGGTTGCGGGCTGCATCTCCAGTGTGGGGCGTGCAGGAGGCAGCCGGTCCACGATTCTCTCTCATCCCTGATGTTTCTCCCTCTCCCTTCCTCTTGGAAATCAATAAAAATAAGTGTATATATATATATATTTTTTTTTTTAAAAAAAGGAATGAGGCTGACTGGACAGAGGCGATTCTCCCCAGCCCAGCCTAAGAGGAGAATTCCACTCTTACATGTTCCCTTCTGGGCCTTCGAGGGAGGAGCTATTCAGGGAAAGGGTTCCACGGGCAGAGCCGGTGGGTTGGAGGGAGACCGCCAGCAGCTCCTGCTTGGCGCGCTGACTCCCACCTCCACGCCTTGCCCACGCTCTTCCACCCCCACCCCAGGCTTCTGCACCTCCAGGGAGATGTTCCTTGATCTTCTCCCAACAGCCCTACCCCGCTCCCACCCAGCCTTAGTCCTGTTCTTGGTCGTGTGTGTGTGTGTGTGTGTGTGTGTGTGTGTGTGATCTTCCTCCTCTCTCCCCTCAATAGCAGGTCTGATCACCCCTTTCTCCCCACAGGGACCTCCACGACATGTCCAGCCTGCTCTTTGCCAGGAAACTGTAGAGAGACCGTTTGTCCTCCCGCCAAGGACTCCTGCTTGTTCCGCCAGATGCAGCTGGGTAGAGACGGGACGGGGTTGGGCAGAGAGGATGGGCAACGTGGGTGGGCAGGGGTCGGAGGGGAGAGTCATGGGTGAGCCACCCTGGGACTGGAGGCTCCAAACTCTGCCTCATAGCTCGGCTCAGTACTGTTGGGGGGCGGGCAGGGGTGGTCTCAACACCAGTTGAGGTCCCAGACTGACCTCTGGGAGGGCTTGGGCGTCTCTAATCTCCCCTCCTCAACCTCTATCCTTAGAGAATGGGACTCTCATCAAGAACGGGTCGTGTGTGGCCCCGAAGGAATGCCCAGAAGGTGTCTACGCCCTGACCTATGCCCCCAACTCGAGTCTCAGCACAGCCTGTTGTGACAACAACTGCAGCAGGGTTGCACGACCAGGTTTGTCACACAGCTGGGTGGAGCGTGACCTCCGTTTCAAGCTCTGCCTGGCTAGTCAGAGCAAGGAAAACCTCAGTCTTCTCATCTGGAAAATGGGTGTGAACTAAGTTTTGCAAAGGGTGCCTCCACCACAAAGCTGGCATATAGCAGGCACTCCGTAAATTGTAGCTGTGCTTGTTGAGTCATTGGGGGCTGGAGGGAAGCCCCAGACTCTTTGTTCTCCTGAGAGGGGCTCCCCGAGGGCGAGTTGAACAGAACAAGCAATGTTATGGGTGGTCGCAGGCCCAGGTGGGGCGAGCCAGCGAGGTGCCGGGGGTGCACGATTTAAGGACGTGTTCACGCTCATGCACTGACTCTGCCCTCCTACCACCGACAGCGAGCACCTTGCTGGCCTCACTCTAGACCTGGCTCTGAGTGGTGATGATTGCTTTTTGTGGCTGGTAATTTCTTCCAAGAAGGAATTTGCATTAGGCTGGGGTAGCAATGGGGACACTTGGGGCTACTGGCCATCCTTTCAATCTACTGGGGTGCCCCTCCTCCTAAACTATGTACCTCAATCAAAAAACATCCGAGTCCAAGTCGAGAGGTGGGCATGCCATTCAGAATATAAAGCATCATGCCTTGGCCGGTGAACCAGGACGTCGCGGTTTGATTTTACATTCTCTGAGCAGCGGTGAGAGGGTCGGCCTGCACACTGAAGGGTCTCGAGTTTGATTCCTGGTCGAGGGAATGTACCTGGGTTGCAGGTTCCATCGCTGGCCCAGTCAGGGAACATGCAGGAGGGAGCCAATCGATGTGTCTCTCTCACATTGATGTTTCTTTCTCTTTTCCTCTCTCTCTCTCTCTTCCCCTCCCTCCCTCCTTTCCACTCTCTCTAAAAAGCAATGGAAAGAAAATGCTCAGGTGAGGATTAACAACAACAACAACAAAGAATATAAAATGTCAGTTTTTTAAAAAATATATTTTTATTGATTTAGAGAGGAAGAGAGAGGGAGAGAGAGATAGAAACATCAATGATAAGAAAGAATCATTGATTGGCTGCCTCCTACACGCCCCCTACTGGGGATCGAGCACACAACCTGGGCATGTGCCCTTAACCAGAATCAAACCTGGGACCCTTCAGTCTTCAGGCCGACACTCTATCCACTGAGCCAAACCGGCTAGGGCTAAAATAGCAGTTTTGATGGAAACTGCTTTGAACAAAACTACTATGAGTAGAGAAGGATCAAAGGGACTATCTCGAAATACTCAAGTAATTGCCTTTTTTAATCCTCACCTAAGGATATGTTTTTATTTATTTTAGAGAGAGAGGAAGCGGTAGAGAGAGAGAAACATTGATATGAGAGAGAAACATCAATCGGCTGCCTCCTGTGCCCACCCCAACTAGGGATCAAACTGGCAACCTGGGTATGTGCCCTGACTGGATCAAACCTGCAGCCTTTTTGATGCACAAAATGACGCTCAACCTACTGAGCCACCCTGCCAGGGCTCGGGTAATTGTCTCTTGGTAGAGGATCAACAGCAGCGCCGGCCAGTAAAATAGAATGTTATCTGTGTATGTAATGGAAGCTTTTCCAGGAGCCAAATCAAAAAGTTACAAAGAGCCCGGCCAGATGGCTCAGTTGGTTGAGCGTCGTCCCCGATGGGGCACAAACCTGTGTTGTGGTTCGATCTCTGGTCGGGCCCGTACGGAGTGCAGCCGGTGGATGTTTTTCTCTCACATCGATGTTTCTCTCTCTCTCCCTTCCTCTCTCTAAGCTTGTCCTTGGGTGAGGATTTTAAAAAATTTACAAAGAAACGGGTGAAGTTAATTTTAATAAAATGTTTTATTTAATGTAACACACCTGAAACATTTCAACACATACATAGTCAATCCAATATTATTCATGAAAATGTTACATTCTTTTTTCACACGAAGCCTCTGAAATGAGGTGTGTCTTACACTCACAGCGCATCCCTAGCGGAACCAGCCACCTTTCACGTGCTCAGCAGCCACACATGGACAGTGGCCATGGAGGAGCCAGCGCTGTTCATAGTTATGGTTCTTTTTTCGTCTCCTTTTCTGTACTTGCCAGTATTTCAATATACACCCACATTAAAATGCCTCGTGACTTAGTTTTGACTCATGAAAAGTATGCTCGAACAGCTTCCTCTTAAAATGTCTGAGATCTCTAAGAAAGCTCTGAAAATTAGTCAGATGGTGGAGAAGCTTCCCACCCCACAGTCCCCCCCCCCCACAGTCCCACCCCACTCTTTTGCAGAATACCACGAGATCTTAACACCGGAAATAACAGGTTCATTTTTAACCCCTTTTGGAATTTGAGGTCTTTGAGGGAAGGCCAGTGCTGTGTCTCTAGAGCAGGGCCTGGTACACAGTAGGCACTCAAGAAATGTTTGTGGAATGAATCAAAGGGCCCTTAGGGTCCAGCACGAAGGCTCATTTCGGACAAGTGAACAGTGTGGGGCCAGCCCCGCCCACGGCTCTGTTTGCTGTTCCTCAGAATAAGTCCTTAGGGGCTGGAGGGAGATGACTAAGGTCAGTTGGCCACACTTTGGAGGAGAATGTTCTGGGTTGTGGTGGGTGGAGGCAGCAAGAACAGAGGCTGGTGGATGTGTTCCTCGGCCCCCATCCCACCCTGACTATACCCCCTCCCACCAGAGGAAGCCCAGCCCAACGGGGTGAAGTGTCACTACTGCTCTGGGAATAAGCCAGCCCCATGTGACTCCCTGTCAGTCATGAGCTGCACCGGACACCAGACTGCGTGTGTCACCCTCAAAGGCACATGGAATCGAGGTAAGGGCTCCCTTAGGAGGTCATTTGCACGGGGAGCCTGCCTCCTGCCTGTGCAAGTAAGTGCTGAGGTCCCTTTGCAGGCGTGTGCTGGTTATTTATTGCTAATGAACAAATCCTTGGCAAATGCAGTGGCTTAAAAACAACCACCACCATTTTATGGACACTCATGGTTTCCGTGGGTTGGGAATTCACGAAGGGTTCAGCTGGACAGTTCTGGGGCTCTCACATGGCTGCAGTCAGACGGTGGCTGGAGGGCAACTGCAGGACGGAGGGGCCTTTCCGTGCGGCCTCGCCACATGGGTTAGCTTGGGCTTCCTTCCATCATGGCTGCCATCCTCTCTACATGGTGGCTGCAGACTTCGAGAACAAGTATTCCAGCAAACGAAGTGGCAGCTGCATGGTCTTTGTCAGCCTAGCTTTGGAAGTCACACCAGGCTCCTTCTGTCATGCTTCACTGGTTGAACCGGCCACAAAGGTCCATCTGGTTTAAAAGGAGGAGGCCTAGACCCTCACCTCTTGATGTTTCAAAGAATTTGCGGAGGTATTTTAAAGTCCCCACTTTTTGCAAATGGTTGGAGAGCAGGGGCTTTTGGAGCAAAAGGCTTAGACTAGACTGACCAGAGGATACACTAACTGAAGCCAACCAAGTGACAGAGAGAGGTGGCCTGGGCTCCTACCCCTGACAGCAGAGTGGACTAGACCCTTCGAAGGGTCTTCTTGCTCTAAACAGTGGCATACTGGGGGAGGGGGGGAGGGGGGCGGGCAGCGGGAGCAGGAGTGGTGGGCGTGGCCCACCCTGGCTGGAGGAGTATTTCATCACTGCCATTGTTTAGAAGTGCCGGTATATGGTGATAATAAAAAGCAGATTGACGTTTAGTCGGCTTTATTATTGTTTCTAAATGCTTTACAGACAAGACACTTCCTTATGGCCCGTTCCCAGGACAGATTGCTCCCAGTACCATCTCCCTTGGAATGCCACTGATTACAGATGAACTGGATGCTGTACCAGAATATTTCTCCATGCTTTTGGGGGAATTTCCAAGGGTCTTCAAACAAAATAGTGATGTTAATAGAGATCAGGACAAGAGCAGCGAGCAGAAGTGGAACTGGGAGGGGGTGTCTGCTCCGGGTGCCGAGCTCCTAGGTTCGCGCTGTAGTTGGGGAGCTGGCCCTGAGGGTCCCGTATATGCCAGGGACCTTGGAAGGAGGCTGAAGTGATCCCAGGTGGGTAGCACTTCCCAGCTCTCAGAATGAGCCAAAGGAAGTCCTCTCCGGAGGAAAGCCGCCAGGGCTCCCACAGATCAACACCAACCCAGTGTGAGCTCACAGTCAGAGCCCACGAGAGGCACAAGGGAAGAAGCCACCATGAGCGAGGCAGAAGCGATGAACAGCACAGGCAGACCCACGAGGGGCCCACCATGGTAGTTCCCAGCTCCAGAACAGAACTGTAGGTGACGTATATGAAGGAACAAAGCTAGAATCGCAGAAAAGAGCAGCAGGAAGAGGTTGTAAGACGTGACCAGGGATGTTTGAAAACGAATCGTATAGAACTATCAGGAGAGACAGAGAGAGACAGACATCAAGGTGGGAGGCTCAGGCTCCGAGTCCCCCTGACGCTCCCCTCTGTTTGTGGGAGGCTCAGGCTCCGAGTCCCCCTGACGCTGCCACGCCAGCGCTATGCAACCTGCCCGTGAACAGCACCCTGTGCCACGCCAGCGCTGTGCAACCTGCCCGTGAACAGCACCCTGGGCCCCCGAAGCATTTGGATTCCATCTCACAGCCCCGCCTGAATGCTACCACGAGGCTCCTCCCACCCAGCCAGGTGCTTCCAACCTTGACCCTCTCTGCCCTCTCTGGATCCCACTTGCCCTTCTCAATCCTGTATGTTCCCAGGGTGTCCCCTCCCTCCTACGATAATGTTCCCATCACTCATATGTGGGCGAGCGCGCACACAAACACACACACGCGCGCGCACACACACACACACACCACCTGACATACCAGAAGCAGAAAATCCCATTGGCACAGAGCCACACATCCTCAAACACCCACATTTATATCCTGGTACCCCAAACAGCCCTAGAGAGGAGCACGCCTTTCTAACCATGAGCATCCTTCGTGTAAGTGCGTTTAGAGCTCTAACTCGGTTTAAAGAAAACACCCGGGGTCTCCTCCTTCCTGTTTTCACTTTCTTGTTTGGGAAGGAAGACGTTTGCCACCTGTCTCCCTTTGGCTTCACACAGAACCCAGCCCGTGGTTTTAGTCTTCCAGAAGAGAGACGCTCCCTGAGGGAGTGCTCACCAGGCCACAGCTCTCCAAGTGAGGCATCTGGCAGAACGGCAGGCCTTTCGCAGGCGAGGGAGGAACTTTCCGGACTTGGGTGGGGCCGCATTTCTTCAGCTCCGGGCACAGGGGATGCCTTTGCGGGAAACCACAGGGCAAGGAGGGTTCTGTGAGGCAGAGGATCTCTCTGCTGAGTCTGCAGGCAAAAGGGGAACCTTCTTCCTTTCGCTTCCTCAGATTCCCAGTTGCTAGGAGTTTTACTTTCCAAAACCAAGCAGTGAATTAAAGTACTGATCACAATGGGGGTGGGGGGAGCTCAAAATTTACGACAGGGAAAGGAAAAGGGGAAGACAGGATTGCTGCTCTGGCACGTGGGCCACGGGATCTTTGCATATGCCATTCCTATGGACATAGCTCCACGCGGGGACACATCCATTGTCAGGCCCAGACCCAAACATGTGGGCTGGGAAAGGGACAGTACAAACATGCAAATATATAAAAGCACAAAATAGCCCCAGCCGGTTTGGCTCAGTGGATAGAGCGTTGGCCTGTGGACTAAAAGGTCCCGGGTTCTATTCAGGTCAGGGCCTCTGCCTGGGTTGCGGGCTCCATCCAGCATGATTCTCTTTCATCACTGATGTTTCTATCTCTCTGTCCCTCTCCCTCCTCTCTGAAATCAATAAAAACATTAAAAAAATAAAATAAAAGCACAAAATATCCACAGATACGCTGAAACAGGCTAACATCCACAAACGTTCACGTCTGTGTGCCGGCATATATTTCCAAGCTCCCCACGCCTCACTGGAAACACAGACACACACAGACACACACACACACACACACACACAACCAGCCTTACACACATGCACATAAAAACGTGCTCTCTTCACACAGGTACACACATGCACACCTGCTCCCACAGGGGCCCATGGAGACGCACACACAAACACCCCATCCTCCCACGGACAGTTCCAGAACACACAGAGTTCAACATGGGCACCACAGCCACACGTGCACAGAGAGACAGGCCTGCACGCTGCTACACACAAACTGCGTCATGGCAGAAGTGCACACACCCGGTGTAGTTACACAATCACAGGCACATACCGAGGTGCCTAGAAATGTGTGTGCGCGCATACACACACACACACACACACACACACACACACACACATTCCCTCTGCTGTACGTTCCATCCCCATTGTCCTCCAGCAGCTCATCTTCCTCTCTCCCCAGATACCCGAGCAACTTCGACCCACAGCAAGGCTAAGGCCACCACCTGTTTCACCTGCTCGGACAGCGACCATTGCCACCCTTTCTCCTGCCCGGCAGAGAGGAGCTACTGCCTTCAGACGGCGGGCATCCTGGGTGAGCGTCCCTGGGAGGGGCTGGGGAGGGGAGGCCGAAGCAGGGCCTGGGGCACAGCAAGCCTCTCCTTGCCCTCCCGGGCCTGCTGCCTCTACTGCAGTCACAGCCGCCTTTTCCTGCCCGCGGAGGACAGAGGCTGGTGGCAGGGGAGGATGAGAGTTTAAAATCTGATGCCACATTTATTTGGCTATTTATTGCTGAATAATAAATCAACTCCTAACACAGTGGCTCGACCAACAAAACAGAAACAAACTCGGAGATACAGAGAAGAAATTGGTGGTTGTCACATAGGCGGGAGGCGGGGGGCTGGGTGAAAAAGGTGAAGGGATTAGGAAGTACCAATTGCCAGTCATTAAAATAGTCGCGGGGATGGAAAGTACAGCAGAGGGAATGTGGTCACTAACACGGTAAGGACTATGTACAGTGTCGGATGGCTACTTACTTACTGAGGTGACCACCTGTAAGGTACATACCTGTCCAATCACCATGTTGTACACCTGAAACGAATAGAATGTTGCATGCCAAACGTAATAGAAAAATAGTTCGGTCCTGGGTTTCGGCACAAAAAAAAAAAAAAAAGGAAAGAAACAACAAACAGACAAAAGTAGTGACTTAACCATAAAAGGACAAATACTATCTGATTTCACTTATACGAGGATCTAGACTAGTCAAACCAGGGAAACAGAAAGTAGAATGCTGGGGGAGAGGGAAATGGGCATTGCTATTGGATGGGTAAAGCGTTTTAGTTTTGCCAAATGAAGTCGTTCTAGAGATCTGTTTCACAATATTGATCCAGGTAACACCCCTAAACTGTGCACTTAAAATGGTTAAGACTGTAAATTCTATATTACGTGTTTTGTTTTTACCACAATTTAAAAAAAAACTTCATGGCGTAAAACTATGGTTTATTATTTCCCACCATTCTGTGGGCTGCCCAGGCCCGGCTGGGCAGCTCTGCTCCAGGGAGTGCAGGCTGAGGTCATGTATGTGGCTGCATTCAGCTGGGAACTCAACTGGGGCTGGAGCGTTCACTTCAGACTCTCCCCTTCCCCCTCTCACCAGCCTTTCTCCACGTGGCCCCTCATTAGTCTGTAGCCTCGTTGAGCTTCCTTACAGTATGGTGTCTGGCTTCCAAGAAGGAAGAAGTACAAACCAGCGTCTTCAATTTATTTTATTTTTTAATCTTCACCCAAGGATATTTTTTCCATTGATTTTTAGAAAGAGTGGAAGGAAGGGAGGTAGAGAGAGAGAGAGAGAGAGAGAGAGAGAGAGAGAGAGAGAGACGCATCGATTGGTTGCCTACCGAACTCACCCCATCCGGGGCCCGGTATTGAACCTGTAACTCAGGCATGCGCCCTTGACCAGGAATCAAACTTGAGACCCTTCGGGGAGTGGGCTGATGCTCCAGCCACACCGGCCAGGGCTACCGGCTGCTTATTAAGATTAAGCCCAGAGCCGGCACAGTGTCGCTTCTGCCACAGTCTGTTGGTCAGAAGCAGCCATGAGGCCTGCTCAGGGTTCAGGAATGAGGAAAGAGATTGCACCTCTTGATGCACCAGGGATAAGGTCATGTGCCAAAAAAAAGCGTGTGGGATGGGAGACACAGTGTGGCCATCTTGAAATCTACTGCAACATCCTGGGCAGGGAGCCCCCAAGTCATCTGTCCATCTGCCCCGTAAAGGAGAAACTGGACATTTCTGTTAAGGGAAGAGGAGTTGAACTAGAAACCAGTCTTTCTTTGGTATAAATTTCAAGAGACACAGAAGTAGAATAAACAGGAATGCCAGCGGTATCGATGGGAACAGTGAGGATGGGGACCAGGCTGGGCACCTCTGGGGTCCCCGAGGAGGCTCTGGCTCAGGGAGCTCGGTGCCCACAGGCAGGTTGCTCAGACATCGCAGATCCAGAGCCACCTGCTCACTGGGACCCCAAGGGGAGGAGGCGGGGAGGAAGGCTCTCTGAACCGTGTGTCTCGATGAACAACGACAGGGTTTGTGTGTATCGGGGTGATCTCAGGCAGAGCGAATGCCGCAGTGACACCCCTCGGAGCTTGGCGGCTGTGATTGCTCTTCCTTATAAGTCCGCTTCCGAATCTCTCCAGCCTTAGGGGAAGGTGACTCTGTCGCCTGGAGAAACGGTTCCTGCGTGGCCTCCAAGGACTGCAGATTTGACAGCCCCATCTCTGCCCTGACCTACAGCATCGGCTTCGGCTTCTGGGTCAACACCACCTGCTGCCAAGGCAGCTGCCAGGAGCCCCCTCCTCCGGGTATGCTGCCACCGGAACGTAGTCAGATGGGTAGTCAGATGGGTGGCCGAGCGGGTGGTGGTGCCTGGAGGAGAGTTTGTCCTGGGCTGAAGAAGGCAGGGGGGCGGGGCAGCACTTAAGCCCCTCCCCCCAATCAGGCTGCCCTAAGGCAGTGGTCGGCAAACTCATGAGTCAACAGAGCCAAATATCAACAGTGCAACGATTGAAATTTCTTTTGAGAGCCAAATTTTTTAAACTTAAACTATATAGGTAGATACATTGTTATTAACTTAATTAGGGTACTCCTAAGGCTTAGGAAGAGCCACACTCAAGGGGCCAAAGAGCCGCATGTGGCTCGAGAGCCGCAGTTTGCCGGCCACGGCGCTAAGACACTGACCCTGCTCAGTGGGAAAGGCCAGGACAGTGGCTCCCCGTGGTAGAGCCGATGAGTGCAGGGCGGGCCTGAGAGGTCCCGAGAGTCCGCCCGGCTGACCGCCACCCTCCTCTATACAGCAACGCTGCCGGCCTCGCGCACCCTGAGCAAGTTCCTGTGTCCTATATGTGCTGACAGCCACCTGGGGCTCTGCAACTCCTCCTTGTACATGCAGTGTCCCAGTGGGGAGACCACGTGTGTCCAGCTGGACCTGGTGTCTGAAGAAGGTAACGTGTGTGTCTGGTGTGAGCACATGTGCGTGAGTGAGTCTGAGTTTGGGGCCCACCTCTATCATTCACGCTGTGTGACCAAAGATCAGTGGCTTCATCTCATTGAGCCTCAGTTTTCCCTTCTGGTAAATGGGAGTAAGTGGAAACACACCCCACGGGGTTTTGTGAGGAGGAAGTGAGTGCGTGAGAGAGGCGGGAAAGCAGGGGGCATAACGCAGGACTCTGGGGCCAGGCTGCCTGGGGTCAAATCCCGAATCTACACCACTCAGGAGCTGGGTGGTCTTGGGCAGGTGGCTTTGCCTCTCTGTGCCTCAATTTCCCATCTGAGAAAGAGGATAATTATAGTCCCTAGTTCATAAGACTGTTGTGAAAATTAGGTAAGATGATTCATACAACTTCTAGATGGGTGTTGCCCAAAAGAAATATACTGTGAGCCACATGTATAATTTAAACTTTTCTAGAGGCTGCATTTAAAAAGTACAAAGTAACAGATTAAATTAATTTAGTTATATATATGTGTGTGTGTGTGTGTGTGTGTGTGTGTGTGTATATATATATTCCTTACCCAAAGATATTTTTTTCCATTGATCTTTAGAGGGAGAGTGGAAAGAAGGGAGGAGGGGGAGACAGATAGAGAGAGAGACTTTGATCTGAGAGAGACACATCATCTGGTTGCCTCCCTCACACACCCCGACTGGGGCCAGGGTTTGAACCTGCAACTGAGGTACGTGCCTTGACTGGGAATCAAGACCCTCTAACTACTAGCCGCAGGGGTGGGCAAACTTTTTGACTCGAGGGCCACAATGGGTTCTTAAACTGGACCGGAGGGCCGGAACAAAAGCATGGATGGAGTGTTTGTGTGAACTAATATAAATTCAAAGTAAACATCATTACATAAAAGGGTACGGTCTTTTTTTTTTTTAGTTTTATTCATTTCAAACAGGCCGTATCCGGCCCGCGGGCCGTAGTTTGCCCACGGCTGTTCTAGGCCATAGCAAGTGTGATGTACGGCATTTCAGCGAATCTCAGATGGTATCGATGGGGAGGGAGACAGGAAGTCAGCTCTACTCAGAAATGTCGAAATGTGTGGGTTTAAGGGGGGATGTGCCTCTCAGAACTGACGCAAGTCAACGTCAGAGGTCGTGACTGCTGTGTGCGGGTGAGGCTTAAGTGAGGCGGTGAAGCGGACAGGTCTTCCATCAACATTGCTCAAGGACCGGATGTGCGGAGCCTGGGGGTGTAAGCCCAGTGCTGTGTGTGCCTGTGTGTGCCTGTGTTTCCCGGGCAGGGGTGACACGCCGGTGGACAGGTGCACAGCTGTGCTTGTGTGAATTGTATGTGGGCTCTGGGGACATGAGGGGAGCTGCGTGTGACTGGGATGTGTGTGCATGTGGGCACGTGTGGGCGGCTGGGCGTGAGGGTGGGTGTGGGACAATGCCTCACACACACGGCTCTTTGAGGAAGTATATTCTAGCTCAGGGCAAAATGAGACAAAGACAGACCAGGCTGGGAGGCTTCCATTTCTTTTTAGCTTTCGTGGTATGGAGAAGTTCAAAGATAAAAAAAGAGGGAACAAATATTTTAAGCAATAAAAAAAATAATAATAATTACAAAAATAAAAAAAATAAAAAAAGAGGGAACAGTTCAGTAAACCCCCATATACCCTCCACCCAACTCCAGAGATGATGCATTCATGGCCAGTCCCTGTGTTATTTTGAACACAAACTCAGGTATTTTATCACTTCAACCATGAGGATTTTCATCTGCATCCCTAAAAGGGCTGAAAAATAACCTACGATTGTGGTGAGGTGTTTTTTGTTGGTAAAATAAGACCGTGTCGCTTTCCTATCCCCCATCAAGTCCTCAGTAAACCGGCTACATTTGTATATGTGTATTTATATGGAATATGACACTATATTACACCGTGCGGCTCTGAAGAAGCATAGGAATCACTGGGAAACTGTACACGAAGCCGGCTGTGTGAAATAGTGGCCGCCAGGTGTCAGGTTTTTTTTTGTTTTTGTTTTAAATATATTTTATTGATTTTTTACAGAGAGGAAGGGAGAGGGATAGAGAGTCAGAAACATCGATGAGAGAGAAACACCGATCAGCTGCCTCCTGCACAACCCCCACTGGGGATGTGCCCGCAACCAAGGTACATGCCCTTGACCGGAATCGAACCTGGGACCCTTCAGTCCACAGGCTGACGCTCTATCCACTGAGCCAAACCGGTCAGGGACAGGTGTCAGTTTTTACTAACATTGGACACAGGAAAGGAACACCTGTAACACGGGTAAGGCATCGAGTGCCAGTGAAGAGCGGCTGTGCCCGGCCCAGCTCAAGGCTCAGACACCTCTAGTGAGTTTCCCAAAAGGCACGGAATCCAGGGTCTGCCACTCCCTCCCATGTTTCCTATATTTTTTTTTAAATTTAATCTTTTAAAAATATATATTTTTTTATTGATTTCAGAGAGGAAGGGAGAAGGTGAGAGAGATAGAAACATCAGTGATGAGAGAGAATCATTGATTGGCTGCCTCCTGCACGCCCCCTACTGGGGATCGAGCCTGCAACCCGGCATGTGCCCTTGACAGGATTCGAACCCGGGACCCTTTAGTCCTCAGGCCGACGCTCTATCCACTGAGCTATTTGAAGTGTCAGTTTTCTTTCCCCAAATCTCAGCAAGGCTCTGACCTGGGGACACAGGCCACTGTGAGGGGCTGGAGGGAATTGCAGGGTAATTTGCTCCATCAGAGAAACCTTGATATCGGGGATGGAGGGTGCGGGCTGGCGCCTGCAGGCCACACCTGCCTGCGCGCCTGCGCCCCTCACTCCCTCCCCCGCATCTCCGTCCCGCAGGCGGCAGGAACCTGAGCGTGCGGGGCTGCGGATCCCGCGACCTGTGCAGTGCCCCCCACGGGACGGAGGGGCTCCGGGCGCTCCCCGGCCACCGGCTCGCCCGCAGGCCCGACTGCAGCTCCAGCAAACGCGCGGTCATCGACTCCTCGAGCTCGTTGGCGCAGGGCCCCGGCCTGGCCCTGCCCGCGCTGGTGGCGCTGGTCGCCCGCGCCCTCGCCTAGCACCCCGCCCGGCCGCTCGCCCGGAGCCCCCGCTGGTTCCGCTCGTCGCTAGGGGGCACCCGGGCTCCCTCTGCCAGGACTTGCCAGGGGCCCAGAAGCTGGTGAATCAATCAAGGGGCGAACCTCCTCCCCCAGGCCAGGCCTCTTCCTCCAGGGGGGCCCCCCAACACCAGGCCACCCCCAGGCTGTCTGGGAAACAGCCCCTCCTCCTCTGCCTCCCTCTTTAGGGTCTAGCCACGTCCTGGGCAGCCACGGTGGGGCTTGAGGACCCAGTGCACCCCCTTTCCAGGCCTTTACAGCTCCCTCCGCCCACCACGGCCCCTCTGTCTGGGCTCCGTGTCCCACTGTCGCAGATCTGAATGAATCTCATCGCACAAACCGCGTGGTTTGGGTTTCCTTGTCGGTGGCTGCAGCCTCCATCAGGCTGCGAGGTGGTCTGCTCTCTCCTCTGGGGCCAGGAGAGGCCAGGCCCGGGCCCCAGGGCGCCTGCAGGTGACTGTCTGGGAGCCAGGGCGGCATCAGCCCAATTCCCCCCCCTGGCGCCCGCGTCCTGTTAGCGCCAGCATCGGACCCAAAGGAGGGAGCAGAGGTCAGGACAGGGAGCTCCAGGAACCATTCAGCGGAAAGTGATGGAAAGTCCAACCAAGAGAACGGAAGCAACTCATCAGCCCCCATCTGACAAACACCTACTGACCCATTTATCCATCAAGCAGTTCTAGACACGGGGGTGCCCAGTAAAATATTCTCTCATCATTATAACACGCCAGAGGGTGACGAGAGCTGTGGGGAAAACAGTGCAGGGAGAGGAATGGGGAGTGCTGGGACAGGGGTGCGCTTATACGGGGGTCTCAGGAGGTGATGGCCGAAATAAAGGACCTGAAAGGGGTGAGGGAGAGGGCCCGTGCAAGGTGGCTGGGGCAGGGGTGGGGGCATTCCAGGCGGAGGGAACGCCAACAAAGGCCTGAGGCCCGAGCAGTAAAGACTAGCGAATGCGGTGCCCACCACCGAGAGAATGGAGGCAGGCAACTCAGGGTCATCCACTGAGCAGCTCAAAGGCATCGCCCACCGCCTGCCGCTGCCCTGCCCGCCTCGGATGCCGGTGTGGCGTGAAGATGCCGCGGTCCCACACCATGACCTCGCGCTGCCACATGCAAGGCGGGAAGAGGCGGCCTCCAGTCCTGGTCTCCCCACAAACCCCAGCTCCTAGCAGGCTTCCCTCATGTCCCCGCAAGACCTGAGCCGGCCCACCCCTGGCACGGTAACGGATTGTCCTGAGTCACTTTGTCCGAAGATTCAGTCCCTGGCGGTGAGAGAGGCCCAGTCTCTCAGAAGGTCCGTGGCTGCCTCAGGTTCTGGACAAAACGGGGTTCTATTAGCAAAGAAAAAGGGGGTCAATAGGGATCAGTTAGGACAAGAAAAAGCATCTTAGGTGGCTCAACAGAAGCAGTTTCATACAGGGAATGGCTTACGCTGTGTTGCGAGGGCTGGGAGAGAAAAGAGGGAAGGAGGGGAGCTGGAGAGAAAGAAAGGGGGGCCTTACAGTTACTGGGGCTGTGCACCAAAGCACCCCAATACCTGGTGGCAGAAAACAGTCCAGGAGGAGGGACTTGGTTCCTGCCGACAGAGTTGGTGTAAGAGCTGATACGGGCGTAGAAATCGGATGGTACCATGGAGAGTCCTGACAAGTAACAGCAGCCTTTCCTATTGTCACTGGGAGGAACGCCCTGGGGCTACAGGCAGGATGTATGTCCCACCCAAAAGCCCCACCTGCCACCTGGAAGGCCTCTGTGTGGAGGATGTCCGCCCTGGGGTGGGGTGCAGGGGAGCCGGGTGCCGTGAGGGGCGGGGAAGGCAGGCGCTGTTTCTGTGAGACTGGAGGCCCCAGGGACAGGCCAGGATCTGCTCCTTCGTCATTGAGCAGGCAGGTGCTCAGGAAATGCTTGCAGAGGAAGCGGATTTCAGGAGCGTGGCCTGGAGTCTGCAGGGAGGGAAAGGGACTGCGGGGCGGGGTGAAGCGAACTCGGGCAGAGGATTTGATTTTATTGTACATTTCTAACACTTTTCAAGTTACACGGCCCCATTATCTTACACACACACAGAAACAAACAAAGACTCAGCCGTGCCTCTCGGCGCTCACTGAAGGACAAGACATCGGGACAGTGGGGGTCCCCGGGGCCCCCCCCTGACACCCTCTCCTCTCCCCTGAGATAACCTCTCCCCTAAACATGGATTTCTATTGCTACAGACCCGCGTGCTTTCTATGTTTTAAATCAAGTCTTTCCCTTTTACTTTTCTCTTCTCTCCCTCTTTTCTCCCCCATAGACTCTCCCAGGGACCCCCACCCCAGGAAAGCATGTTAACCTCCTATATCTCTTTCCATTATTTCCCAAATAATCCCATGTAGATGTGTAGGTAAATCCATATAGATGTATTGATATCGATATATATGTCTACATATATGCATATGTCATGACTATATTGTACATACATCTGCCATAGCTATAGCATGTGACATATTTGTGTCATGTCTCTGTCATATAGGTGGACAGGGTGTTTGGGCCTCTCAAATATCAGCCACAGCTCTCTGCCTCTTGCTGTTCTCAGCAGCACCTCTGGGGATCCCCCAGGTCACTTGATTCCCCCCAATGGCTGCAGGTGTGGCTCACATGGCCTGGCCCGGCTGTGCCAGCGCCTATTCCGTCAGGCCCGCTGCGGGGTTCACGTTGCTTCCTTCCTTCCCTCCGCCGTGAGCGAGTCAGCAGCAGGCGCCCTGATGACGCAGTGCTCATTGTTATGTGCTACGGGTCAGAGGTTTCTAAGAGACTCTAGAAGCGTGGAAGATAGGGCCCTTTCATACATTTAAATGAAAGTCTAAAATGTATATTGAACTGCGATCAAAAGTGACACAGAGATTAAAAGTGAGAAATGGTGAGCTGGCCCGGCCGGTGTGGTTCAGGGCGCCATCCTGTGTCTGGGGAAAGTTGCCAGTTTGATTCCAGGTCAGGGCACATGCCTGGGTTTTGGGCTCCACCATCTCCAGTGGGAGGCATGCAGGAGGCAGCCCGCTCTCATCATAGTTTTCTCTCTCTCTCTCCCTCTCCCTCCGTCTCTCTCTCTTAAAAAAATAAATTTAAAAAGTTAAATAAATAAAGAAATGGTGAGTCGGGGTTCAATGACCAGCTTCCCCTACCTTCCCCCCGACTCTCGTCACCTTTACCCAGGCCAGGGTCTCTGGACATCCCTTCTCCCCCGCAGACCCCATGGAGAAGTCAGTGCAATTACTTCGGTCCTTAAACGTTGTCGGTGGGAGGATGCTGGGTTGAAGGAACCAGTGCAGTTCATTCATTAAGAGGTAAGGCCAAATTGGCCTTCAGTTCTCCTCCTTCTCCTCATTAAAATATTATTTATTGAGCTCCTCCTCCTCCTTTAATTTTGCACCCAGGGCAGTGTCTCACTTGTTGGCCCCAGTCCTGGCCCCTGTTCTAATCAAATTGTATTGCTGGGTGCGGAAGGATCCCTACCTCACGGCTGGCCCACCCTCACGACACTCCTCAGCAGGCCTTTGGTTCTCTCCCAGGTACCAGGGGAATAAATCCTTCTAGAACTCGCTCCCTCATCACACTGCCCCAGCCACACCAGCCACCATGATTCTCCCAGACACCAGGCTCGGTTCTGCCTCGGGGCCTTGGCACCTCCATGCCGTCCGCCTGGACTGCTCTCCCCCTGATGGCCACGTGGCTTGTTTCCTTCCTTCATGCAGCTCTCTCTCAAACAGAATGTCACCTTCTCATATGGCTCCTCCCAGAACATTCTATCAAAAGTAATACACTCCCTCCCCCGAATCATTTGGCTATTTAGTGGCCTAAAGCAATGATTTATTATTTCTCAAAAGTCTGTGGGTTGGTTGGGCTCCGCTGGATGGTTCTTCTGCTCCCAGGTAGCGTTGGCTGAGACCACTCTTGTGGCTGCAGTCAGCTGGAGCGCCACTGGGGCTGGAATGTTCTCGATGGCTTCAGGCTCATCTCCATGTGGCCCGCCTCTCCGTGGGCTCCCTCCAGCAGCGTAGCGGGACCTCTACATGGTAGCTCGAGGCTCTGAGGAGGAGAAAGTAGAAGCTGCCACCTCTTAAGGCCTGGGCTTGGAAGTCCCAGGATGTTACATTCCGCTGATCAAAGCAGTCGCAAGGCCAGCTCAGATACAAGGGGAGAGGACAGACTCCTTCTCTTGATGGGGAGAGTGGCCGGTGCCCACAGAGATGGGAGAAATTGTCAGCGGCCATACTTACAGGCATTCTACGCCCACCCCCCCCTTACTCCTGCTTTCTTGTTTTTCATTTTTCTTATCATTACTTGACACTATCTTATTTTTGTGTATTATCTTTATCTTTCGAAAATATAAGCTCCACGAGGACAAGGGCCACCCGTGTCTTACTCACCGCGGTGTCTGTGCCCAGCGCACAGAAGGCAGCCGATACGTATTTTCAGTGAGTGAGTTAGTGAGCTGAATTGATCCATGAGGACTGAAAGTTGGAGGTTCTCTA
>NW_005871450.1:392605-395374 GCF_000147115.1 Myotis lucifugus | reverse complement strand
TCAGTGGACACTCGAAGCCACTTGCCCACGTCCCAGCAAGGGTTCAAGTCAGGAGGCGGTCATGGCGGGGGCCTGCCTGGATGCGGTGACGGAGCGGCTTTTCATCGCCCCGTGGCAGGGTGGGGAGCACGGAGGCCAGGTGACTCCGCAGCCACACTGTGTGGCTTCTGGAACAGCGCAGCCAGCTTCGTATTTGACAGACGATAAAGATCTGTGTGTTCGAAGTCGATCCCGCGCTCTTTCAGGGCGTGTGAGTAGGAAACGCTGTGCCATGTTCTGTGGGCGGCATCGTTTTCCTGGGAGTGGGGCAGCCACCGGTGCATCTGACGAGAATGGCGCCTCCGAGCTGGTTGCATGGGAACCTGTGGGACAAGCATGTCAAACTCGCGGCCGGCGGGCCGCATGCGTTTATTTGCGAGTTTGACATGCTCGCGAGAAATGGATGAATGAACGTGTTCATCTCACTTGTCTCCGCCTTCCTCTCCGCTCCTGGGTTGTCTGTCTGTCTTGGGATGACACGGGGAAGAGCAGAACTGGGTCCCAGTTAAATGAGTCACCCCAGCCATCTGACGGGCTCACGGCGCCGGCCACGTGCGGTAAGTGGACACTCTGCCTCGGTCGATGACTGTGCCCAGGAGGCCTGTCAGATCAGGGGCAAGTAGGACTCACATCTCTGGACCAGGTCAGGGCTGGGCTCAGGTGAGGTCTGAACAAATGTTTCGGGAACGACCAAGTAGTTGAGGAAGTTATTGGGCCGACAAGAGCTCTCTCGACTCAGGGTCTGCACACAGGCGGGACCGTGGGCCTGGGCGGCAACTCCCTAGCACAGTGGTTCTCAACCTTCCCAATGCCCAACCCTTTAATACAGTTCCTCATGTTGTGGTGACCCCCAGCCATAACATTATTTTCGTTGCTACTTCATAACTGTCATTTTGCTACTGTTATGAATCGTAATGTAAATATGATATGCAGGATGTATTTTCATTGTTACACATTGAACATAATTACAGCATAGTGATTAATCACAAAATCAATATGTAATTATATATTCAATATGTGTTCGACCCCCAAAGGGGTCGCAACCCACAGGTTGAGAACCGCTGCCCTAGCAGGCCACGTGGCTCACTCCTACTCATCCTCCAGCTTTCAGCTCAGGTGCCCTCTCCTCCAAGAAGGGGGAGGAAGGTAGGGGGGGCATGACCTCCAGGCTGGGTCACCACGTGCCTCCTTTGTGCTCCCACAGTCCTGGGGGTCCCCCACTCCAGTCCTGCCTGCTGTGTCCTCACTGTCTGGAGATGGATCGGACTCCCGCACTGGAGTCTGAGTCCCTGGGGACAGGGCCCGGGCTGTCTTGGTCATTGTGCATCCCCCGCAGCCAGCCCAGGACTCGGCCTGGGGAGGTGCCGAATGTTGATGATGAAGAAGGTGGAGGCTTGGCAGACGGGCAAGGGTGCAGCCTCTCTCTGGGAGAAGTGGCCCGGGCCCCGGAGCAGAATGAATACAGCGGTTTTCACAGGGCACAGTGCGTGCTCTCAGCATGTAACTGAGTCTGGGCTGCAGGTCTGTCTGCGGGAATGTCTGTGGTTTATGAGGCTCGTGTGTCTGTGTGTTTGTCTGACTTTTGCTTTTCTGTCCTGAGTCTGTACTGGAGGGTCTTCCCTCTTGGGCCAGGTGTGCGCCTGTGAATTTGGGGGAGGAGCCTTGGCCTGTGTGTCTGGGATTGTCTGAGAAGATTTTCAATCTGGTCTGTTGCGTTTGAGTCTGTGAGTGCGTCCGGGCTGCGGGCCTGCATCTCTCTTGCCTGTGCTTTAAGAATTCTGGACCACGTGCTCCGTAGGCCACCCTTCCCCACCCCTCGGTGTGGCCTGGAGCTGCTCTGTTCTCTCTCTGGGCCTCGGCCTTCTCCTCTGTCGTTTTCAGAGGCTCCTTTGCTGAACCAAACTTTGGAGCCAGGAAAATCCTTTGACTGGCAGGTGCCTCTGACTCCATCCCAGGAAGTGGGCGTAGGAGAGGCCCCGGGGCACCTGGCCTGGGCAGAGGAGGCCAGCGGGGGAGACAGTGTGGAGACAGCTACAATAGGACTGAGGGTCGAGGGGGGGCTCAGCAGCTGTACACACAGAGGCTGCAGTTGAGGGGAGCTGGTGTCCCCCCAGGGGCCTGGGGTCCCTGACTGCTGGTCTCTAGACCTTCAGCTCCTTCCCTGTGCATGTCGGTCCCCACCCCTTGTCCCCATCTCAGGGTCTGTATCTTTTCACTCTTTCTGTAACTGGTGCCTCTGATGCCATTTTGCTCTGGTTCTTTCTGGCCTGGTCTCTCGTCCATTGTAACTTCCTGCCTGATTCTCCCTTGCTTTTTCCCTTGGGGAGTCTTTCTTCCCACCCCACTTCCCCCTTTCGGGGGGGGCTTTGCCTCCCCCTCTTTTCTTTCACATCTATCCCTACTTCCTTCTCCCTCTTTGTCTCACTGATGCCATTTAAAGTGTTGTGAGGCCCTAACCGGTTTGGCTCAGTGGATAGAGCGTCGCTCTGCGGGACTGAAGGGTCCCAGATTCGATTCCCGGGCAAGGCATGTACCTTGGGTGCAGGACATCCCCACTGGGGGGGCTACAGGACAGACTGGATTGGTGAGAGGGAGTGAGGATGTGACACTCAGTCAGTGAGTAGGCCTGCGTCTGGGAACTGGATACCAGCTGCCGAACTGGTGTGTGAATGCTGCCCTGCTGACACATGGGCCACGAGTCCTGGCGGGACCAGGCAGGGTTGCCGCAGG
>NW_005871450.1:340922-391709 GCF_000147115.1 Myotis lucifugus | reverse complement strand
GCCCCATGTGGGACCCCACCCCCTGACATCACTGTCACATTATGCACACGGGCTGGTTGGCCAATAAGCTGCTGCTTGCTATTGTGGGTCTTAGCAACGGGGGCTGACCTTGGGCTGACAGGGAGGAGACCCCGCCAGTGGGGAGAGTGAGAGGGGAGGAGGAGAGCCTCAGGGCAGGTGAGCATCCGGGGTGGTTCTCCCTCTGGGGCCTGTGGGTGCGGCTTCCCCTCCCAGCTCCAACTCCCTGGGCCCCAGCGCCACCCCGGGGGCCATGGGTCTGTCTGCCCCTGGCTGCTGGCTGTTCCAGGCTCCACACCCTGAGATGGGGGAGGGGGCAGGGCGAGGGAGGAAGTGGACCTAGGGGTGGGGGTCAGACCTGGCGGGAACAAAGCAGTAAGGACACGTTTCTGTGGGGTCGGGGGGTGGAGGTGGGGACAGGGGCAGCCAGGGGGACAAGGGGGAGGCAAAGACGGCTGCCAGAGGCAGAGCCGCTCGTCAGAGGGGCAAGGAGCAGGGACCTGGGTGTGAGTCCTGGTGGTGGCTCTGCGCAGAGACATCGCTGTCTGGCCTGAGCCTCAGTCCCCCTCCATCCGATGGGGACAGTGACCCGGAATGTGGTTGTCTCTCCCAAGGTTCTCTGAAGAGTCTTAGTGAGGAAGTGTATCTTAGAGGCGATGGACCCGAAGACAGTGTGACTGGGAAGAGGGAGGGCCAGGGAAGCTCCCAGGTGAGGAGGACGGGATCTGAGAGGCCACGTGAGGGCTCCAGGGTGCGGGGGGACTTGGCCCGGCAAGGCCAGCCACACAGGGCTGGGTGTCCAATGAGGAGGGTCCCGGCGTCTGGGCTTCTTCCAGCAGCTGAACCCCAGGCTGTCCTCACAGTTAGCCTAGACCAGTGGTCGGCAAACTCATTAGTCCACAGAGCCAAATATCAACAGTGCAACGATTGAAATTTCTTTTGAGAGCCAAATTTTTTAAACTTAAACTATATAGGTAGGTACATTGTTATTAACTTAATTAGGGTCCTCCTAAGGCTTAGGAAGAGCCACACTCAAGGGGCCAAAGAGCCGCATGTGGCTCGCGAGCCGCAGTTTGCCGACCACGGGCCTAGAGATAGACGCCTAGGGCTCAGGGGCCTCACAGCAGCCCCGCGAGGCAGGCAGGGTCCCTTCATTGGTGCAGATACAGCAGCTGAGGCTCAGAGCCACGCAGCTAGAAATATTAATAATGACGATAACAACGCTGCTGCCGCCGCTGCTGCTAACACAGACCACCTGCTCTGTGCCAGGCGCCACTTTAAGTGCTTTGTATGACTGACTGGTGGAATTCTCAACACCCCAGGAGGTGGCGTCCTGCAGATGAGGCAGAGAGTTAGGTAACTTGCCCCAAGTCACTCAGGATCCGATCCCGGGTGCGCGGGTGCTTCGCCCTCACTCGGCCCTGCTTGCAGTGACGGCAGAGCCGCTGTCTTTGTTTGGCACAGGAGCCGGGCTTAAGCCCTCTCCTTGGCAGGCCTGGCTACATAACTTACAGGCCCAGCACGAAAGAAAAATGCAGGGCTCCTAGTTCAAACAGTATTAAGACTTTCGATCAGCGCCAGCAGATCAGCATTCAGCCAACAGCTGGGCCTCCTAAGTGCGGGGGCCTTATGTGACCGCACAGGTCACAGCTGCCCACGAAGCTGCCCCCTTCCTGGGTTACCCCCAGGACCCCTCAGCACCTCAGGGGGCAGGCCAGCCATGGTGCCCGGGACCCTGAGAAGCCAACAGGGTCAGAGAGGTGCCTCATTTTGCCCCGGGGCGCACAGCAAGTTAGTGGCAGAGATGGGATGTGGACCTGGGCCTGCCGGACTCCCAGGGCCCTGATTCCTTTCCAAAATGTGCCCTGGGGAGTTTGGGAAGGAAAGGGCCGTGGAGGGCCCCAGAGACGTCCTTCACATCCTCCGTCTCTCTCCCCCTGCCCCGCACAAGGCCCAGAAGGCAAAAGGCTCCCTTCTCCCCCAGACGCCAACGAACGCTGGTCTGTGCCTGTCTCATCCCTGCGCCCTCTGAACTGGTCACCATGGCTACTTCCAAGTGCCCCGGGGAGGAGGAGACCACCATCCTCATGGCCAAAGAAGAGCTGGAGGCCCTGCGCACCGCCTTCGAGTCCGGGGACATCCCCCAGGCCGCCTCCCGCCTCCGGGAGCTGCTGGCCTCCTCGGAGAGCACCCGCCTGGAGGTGGGGGTCACAGGCGAGTCGGGCGCTGGCAAGTCGTCCCTCATCAACGCCCTCCGAGGCCTGGGGGCTGAGGACCCCGGCGCAGCGCTCACGGGCGTCGTGGAGACCACGATGCAACCCTCATCCTACCCGCACCCGCAGTTTCCCGACGTGACCCTGTGGGACCTGCCCGGGGCCGGCTGTCCAGGCTGCCCCGCTGACAAGTACCTGAAGCAGGTGGACTTCGGCCGCTACGACTTCTTCCTGCTGGTCTCCCCGCGCCGCTGCGGGGCCGTGGAGGCCCGCCTGGCCTCCGAGATCCTGCGCCAGGGCAAGAAGTTCTACTTCGTGCGCACCAAGGTGGACGAGGACCTGGCGGCCACCCGCAGCCAGCGGCCCTCGGGCTTCAGCGAGTCCATGGTCCTCCAGGAGATCCGCGACCACTGCACCGAGCGGCTGCGCGCCGCGGGGGTCACCGACCCCCGCATCTTCCTCGTGTCCAACCTCTGGCCGGTCCGCTACGACTTCCCGCTGCTCCTGTCCACCTGGGAGCACGACCTGCCCGCCCACCGGCGCCACGCCGGCCTGCTGTCGCTGCCCGACATCTCGCTGGAGGCCCTGCAGAGGAAGAAGGACATGCTCCAGGAGCAGGTGCTCAAGACGGCCCTGGTGTCGGGCGTCATCCAGGCCCTGCCCGTGCCGGGGCTGGCGGCCGCCTACGACGACGCCCTGCTCATCCGCTCGCTGCGTGGCTACCACCGCAGCTTCGGCCTGGACGAGGACTCGCTGGCCAAGCTGGCCGAGCAGGTGGGCAAACAGGCCGGCGACCTGCGCTCGGTCATCCGCTCGCCGCTGGCCAACGAGGTCTCCCCGGAGACCGTCCTGCGGCTCTACTCGCAGTCGTCGGACGGCGCCATGCGGGTGGCCCGGGCCTTTGAGCGGGGCATCCCCGTGTTCGGGACGCTGGTGGCCGGCGGCATCAGCTTCGGCACCGTCTACACCATGCTCCAGGGCTGCCTCAACGAGATGGCCGAGGACGCCCAGCGGGTGCGCATCAAGGCCCTGGAGGAGGCGGAGGAGTCCCAGCCCGAGGTCAGCTTGGACGCGGCTGGCGACAACGGCGTGGAGAAGTGCGGGGTCGGGGAGGGAGGAGGCGAGGAAGCCCCGCTGTCCACCCGCCGGAAGCTGGGCCTCCTCCTCAAGTACATTCTGGACAGCTGGAAGAAGCGTGACTTGGAAGAGAAGTGAAAGTGCAGCCCCCGACCCCCCGCCTCGCCCACAAACCAAACCTTAACAAAGCCAACCAACCAAACGAAAAGGCCAATGTGGTGACTGGGAGCTGCGCTGCTGACGGGGTGTGGGGCCGGCTCGGAGGGAGGCACAGGGCCGGCCATCTTGGTGGGGCAGGGGAGAGGGGTGGGGCAGGGTGAGACGGAAGCAGGGGGGCCCCGAGTGGAAGAGGGATTCACTCAACTGGGACAGGAATTGATCCTGGGGGGGGAGAAGTTCAAGGTATGGGTGGTGGGCCCAGGGCTCCTTGGTGGTCTCTCTCCCGGGTCCCTCAGTGGCCAAGGGGGATTGGTGGGGTGACAGGGCAGCCCAGCCTGGATGTAAGACAAAGCCAACTGTCGACCTACGTGGGTGGCTGAGTGGGGATCAGTGCCTACTAAGGTACTTATTTTAGTTGCAATGTCATATCCCTTTCTGAGAACCCCAGTGTCCTAAAGGCCTCCTCCGGAGGGGGGAGGGGCAGCCAATCCGAGCCCAGGATTGGCACAATGGTGCCTAGCAACCGGGTTAAGCAGAGGTGGGCAGATGGACAGCCTGGGCCTGTGAGTGGTGGTGGGCCGGGTGGCCAGCAGAGGGGCGCCACATGGCCGCTGGGCTGCCCTTGGTGCAGAGGTGGTGAGAGCAGGGCAGGCGGTTCCTCTGAGCATCAAAGGAGAAAGAATGGTCGTTCCGGAAAGATGGCGTGTATCTGAGTGTGACTGTGTGTTGGTAAGCGTGCTGGAGTGCTGACTGGGAGAAATCCTGACGCGTCTCCATGATATGGATGCCATGTGTCTAAGGTAGAGAGCAGTTTGCTGAGACGTGGGGGAGGGGGGGGCGGTTTCCTGTCCTCATGGTGTGCGTGTGCGCGTGCGTGTGAATACTGGGATTGTGCTGAAAGGCTGTGGTCTGAATGACGGCGACTGTGTTGGGATCTGAAAGCTGCATGTGGCTGTGAGTGACAGAAAACGTGCCCACACGTGGGTGAGCATCTCTTGCGTCTGGACCAGGCACCCAGTGAAACCAAACTCTTTGGCTGATTCAAGGATCACATGATTAAAACTCAGGAACTCGCAGGCTGAGGTTGTGGACAGGGTAGCTTGCCTGGGGCTTCTGTGGGCTTGGACAAGGGTCAGGGAAGGGTCAGGTTTAGATGCAGGAACTCACAGGGGGCTCTGAGGCTGGGTGCAGGGAGCTGGCTCACCCCCAGGTGCTCACAAATACTCCCTGTGGATTTCCCAGGAGCTGGTGATGGTTCTTGCCTCCTTTGGGGGCCTCAAATGACCCCCAACCCTAGGAAACAGCTCCTGACTCAGAGGGTCCGCTTTGACCTGGACGATTAAAGGGGGTGCTGATGCTCTTGGCTGAAGAGTGCTCTGCTTTGCAAACGGGTTCCTCTTTTCCCAGAGGCCCCCCATTCATTGGCTTTGCCGGGACTACTGGGGTTCACATGGGTCTTGCTGCACCAAAAAGGGTGTGTGGGATCACGGTAGGGAAATCCCAGATCCCAGATGTGTAGGACAGATAATCCTTTCCAAATCCATTCTCAGCGCACAGCCCACAGCTTATACCCGGGGCCCTCAGACACCACCCTAAACACAGGACTCACTGGCCCCCGTGGCGGGGATGGAAAGGAGGGCATGAGTAGTGAGTGCTCTCTCCACGTCGGGCCTAAGGTTGAGAGATCAAAAGGGTCACTTTTGTCTCCAACTAGTCACCGTGTCCTGGCCCTTCTGCCTTCATCTCTCCATTCCCCATCTCCCACCTAAACCCCCTTAGCCCCTGTTCCAGCTCAGGTCTCACCTCTCCACCCAGTTCCTGCCCCAGCCCCTGCCTTGCCTCATCTCCCAGGCTCTAGACTCAGTCCCCATAGGCCACAGAAGGACTCTAATGTCCACAGCAGACTTCTCCCTCCGCTGCTCAAGCCCTCCCCATGGCTACCCACAGATAAAGATCAACTCAGCCTGACGTTCCAAGCCCCTCCCAAGCTGGCCCCTGCCTGAACCTCGGCAGCAGTAAGACCCCGGGCCTTCCTGAAACAGCCGAGCTGGGAGGCTCTGAGGAGTCATCGCTCCATTCCACAGGTGAGGAAGCGGACACCCACCCTCGCAGGTGTAGGAAATAAAAGCAGAGGGGGCATGACTTGCTGAGCGTCACCTGGCAAGTCCCTGGCACGGCAGGGTCTAGACCAGTGATGGCGAACCTATGACACGCGTGTCAGAAGTGACACGCGAACTCATTTTTTTGGTTGATTTTTCTTTGTTAAATGGCATTTAAATATATAAAATAAATATCAAAAATATGTCTTTGTTTTACTATGGTTGCAAATATCAAAAAATTTCTATATGTGACATGGCACCAGAGTTAAGTTAGGGTTTTTCAAAATGCTGACACGCCGAGCTCAAAAGGTTCGCCATCACTGGTCTAGACGCAGTCATGCAATTCCACGTCAGCGCTGGCAGCCCCCGTCCACCCCACGAGTGAGGACTCCAAGCCCGGAGGCAGATCCGGGGGTACCTAGGTGCACCGTGGCTCCTGAGCAGATGAGCACTTAGAAGCCAGGCCGTGAGGCGGGCAGTGTTTCCACAAATGCACCAGATCCCTTGGGTCTCTTTTCCTGGTGTTGGAACTGCAGCACTCAAAGAGGTCCTGGCACAGGGGGTGCTGAATCACGGGGAAACACAAGGGGAAAAAGCGCCAGTGGGAGCGGCCCATGTCCTGGCTCTGGTATAAGCTGTAAGGTATTTTGCAAGGGACTTCTACCTCCCTGAGCCTGTTTCCTCCTCTGTGAAATGGGGACTTCATGAAATGAGGCATATGGTTAGGACAGTGGCTGGACCAGAGTAAACATTAAATACACTATTAGCGATGATGAGGGTTCCAGCTTTTTTTTTTTTGGATATATTTTTTTAATTGATTTTTTCACAGAGAGGAAGGGAGAGGGATAGAGAGCCAGAAACAACGATGAGAGAGAAACATCGATCAGCTGCCTCCTGCACACCCCCCACTGGGGATGTGCCTGCAACCAAGGTACATGCCCTTGACCGGAATCGAACCAGGGACCCTTCAGTCCGCAGGCCGATGCTCTATCTACTGAGCCAAACCGGTCAGGGTGAGGGTTCCAGCTCTTAATCACTGACGTATATTGAGCTCAGGGCCTGGTGCCCGGTTATTTAAGAACTGGAATTCTAGGACCAGAAGACCCAAGTCCCATTCCCACCCCCACACACTGGCTGGAGGCCTGGGGCAAGTGCGCTCTCCTCTCACTGCTGAATGTGGATCGTAAGGGGGTTGATCTCCTTTTTTTGGCTCTTGAGGAGTTTATGAAACCCTGCAGCAGGGCAGTGATGAGTAAAGCACTTAGCACCGGGCCTATTAGCACCACGTCACACTCAGTACTATTACTGGTGGTGCCGCCAATGTCTTGGGCTTGCTGAGGGCTGGAGAGAAGAGAGGGCAACTCAGGGTGAATACACTCCCTTACCTGTCCTGCCAAAGGTCATCAAGTCCCAAAGACGTGGAACTGGGGGTCAGGCAGCCCATGGCGAACCAAATCTTCCAGTTCAACATCTCGGAGCTGTCAAAGGACACCGGGGCTCTGAAGGAGACCTTCGAGGCGGGGAACCTGCCAGCAGTGGCCGCCAAGTTGCAGGCCACACTCCACTCGCTGGAGGACGTCAGGCTGGACATTGGCGTTACCGGGGCAATAGGCTCAGGCAAGTCAACCTTTGTCAACGCCATCCGGGGGCTGGGAGACGAGGACCCCAAGTCGGCCGGCACGGGTGTGGTAGAAATGACCGTGGAGCCCACGCCATACCCGCACCCCAAGTACTTCAACATCATCATCTGGGACCTGCCGGGCATAGACGCGCCCACTTTCCAGGCTGACGAATACCTCCAGCGGGTGCTGGTGGACCGTTACGACTTCTTCATCATCATCACCCCAGACAGCTTCACTGCCCGCCACGCCCAGCTGGCCCGCGGGCTCCGGCAGCAGGGCAAGGCCTTCTACTTCGTCCGCTCCAAGGTGGACGTGGACCTCGCAGCCTCGAGCAGCCGCCGCCCCAGCACCTTCTCCGAGCAGAGGGTGCTCAGGCAGATCCGGGAGGACTGCTGGCAGCGGCTGGAAGGTGAGGTGCCCTCTCTGGGGGGCCCGGGGGTGGATGGATCCTTGGGGGATTGCCCGCCTCTTCCCCTTCATTTTCCAGCTGAGATTCAGTGGGAAACGGGTCACCTAAGGTCACACTTGGAGGCTGAACAAGGCCTCACAGTGCAATGCTGCCAGCTGTGCCGTGTGCTGGTCTCAGCCCACCAATAACCAACAAGGGGACGGACAAGCCCTCCCGGTTCTTACGAAGGTGGATGCTTGCCCTTCAGCAACAGCCATCGGGAACATTGGAAGGACACAGGTCTCCTACTCACAGGGCTGGCAATCTCACAGCAGACCTGGGCCTGCACAGCGGGGTCTCAGAGGAACAAAGGGCCTGGGTGCTGCTTTTACTGGGGTTGAGGGCAGGGGCCTAGGGTTTTGGTGTTACTCTACTGGTGAATTTAAACTGTAGGAGCAGGAATTTAAAGTGCAGGAAGAGAAAACAAGTAGCCCACGTGGTGAGATATTGAAATCCACCAAGTTCTCTAACACAAAGGAGGTGGGGGGGGCAGCTTGGTTCCTGGGGCTGGCCAGCCTGTTTATTCCAGACAGCCCTCTTTGAAATGGATGCCTCCTCAATCAAAGCTTACATCAGGCACATACACTTCCACTTCTCAGTCACAGGTGACAGAGACCCCATCACGTGCATTAAGGAAGAAAATAACATGTATTGGCTTGTGTGCTAGTTATCAAGCACGCAGTGCCAACGCCATGCACCCATGCAGATGCTGGCACCTATCACTGATGGCACCTAACGTTCACTGAGGGCTCAGCACAGGCCACACACCATTTTCATAAACTCAGTTCACTACCTTAGGAAGTAGGTAAAATGATCACCTTATTTTACAGACCAGAGAGGTTTGGTAACTTGCTCAAGGCCACACAGGTAGCAAGGCTCCTGTCTGAACTCAGGCAGCCTGGCTCCAGGGCCCACGCTCCTAAGCCACAGGCTGTGCAGACTCCTGGCAAGTGCCTGAGCCCAGGTAGCTGTCAGGGCACCACGGCTGCCCTGATGTGGAGACCACTGAACGGTGCTCTTGCCTCCTGCAGCGGAGGGCCTGCAGGACTCCAAGGTCTTCCTGCTGTCCATGTTTGAGCTGGGCAGGTACGACTTCGGCCTGCTGGAGGAATCGATGGTGACGGGAGTGCAGAGCCACAAGCAGCACGCACTCCTGGTGGCCCTGCCCAACCTCTCGGAGGCCATCCTGGAGAAGAAGGCGTCCTCGCTGCGGCAGCACATCTGGTTGGTGGCCACAGTGGCCTGTGGCATCAACTCAAGTCCTGTGCCAGGAGTCCAGGATGTGGCGTGTGACCTCTACCGGCTCATCCACGCCCTAGAAGGCTACTACCACAGCTTCGGCCTGGACGAGGACTCCCTCGTGAAGCTGGCTGCGCAGACGGGCCAGCCCCTGCACAGATTACTGAGGGCGATACAGGGCCCGAAGACCCCGGTCACCAAGGAGCTGGTGGTGGACATGCTGGGCCAGGCCTCCAGGGATGCCTCTGCTTTCACCCAGGAGCTCCTCAATGTGCCCGTCCTGGGCGCCCTGGCCACCTGCGGCATCTCCTTTGCCACTGTCTACCAGATGCTCCGCTTGTCCCTGGACGTGGCGGTCGAGGATGCCCACATGCTGATACAGACCTTCCTAAACATCACTGAGCGCAGGCTCTCAGAGAATTCCAATCAATAATCCCAGCCCTCAGCCCAGGCCAGCTGGGGGAAGAAAGGGCTGGGAGGACACAGGCTCTGTCTGTCTCCAGGCTGGGTGGTGTGGGAAGAAAATCAAGGTCCGACTCTCCTGACTCAGCCCGTGTTCTGTCCTGTGTTCTTGTGCCCTGGGTCTTATGCCCTCTCGGGCCATTGCCCCCTCCCGGCTTCCCCACTCTGCAACCCCCATCAACCAGCAGTCCCGGGAGGGGCCATGGGACAAGAATGCAAACGCATTTCTGTAAGAGGGAGAGAATGTCACGGCTCTGAAGGGCCCTGGGGATCAGTAAGGGAGATCAGCAAGTGACAAGGCCAGAGCCTGCTCTGGTTTCACACCTCCCAGACTTCGGCCCTCCCTTGAGAGCCACAGGGTCCCCACTTCCGGCCAGACCTTGCCTGGCCTCAGTGCTTTCTTCACTGCCCCACTCCCTTCAGCTGTGCTTTTTCTTGACAGACTCCGGATTCCCATGACATGGACACCAGGACTCTCTGGGTCCGCCTGAGGGTAGGGGAAGCCAAGGAGAACAAGAAGTGGCCTGGGGCAGCGGTAGACAGAGGAGACCAGCTGGGTAGACTGGAACCGACTGCTTTATGGAAGGGTGGAGTGGCATGATTTGACAGGACTAATTTGGGATGTGGGTGGGGTGGCCAAACCAACTGAGAGACATACTTTATGAAATACTAAGAGTATACACTGTATTTAACAGAGCAGATGAGAGAGGGCACTAATTGAACTGTATGGTGTATTTAACTGGGGGCAGGTCTGGGTTTAAATGAAAGGTAGGGACCATTTAAAAAAATTTTTTTTAAATAACAGAACAAACCTGAGGGACCATTTTTTAAAGCGTAGATGAGGTTTATAGGGAAAGAAAGCCACCATATTTAACCAACAGTAGGCATCACGTGCCAGGGTCAGGTCTGAGTATTTGAACAAGGGCAGAACTGGCTAACCCACGGGGAAGTGCTGTATTTAACCAACTGCACCTACCGAGGCACATGCTCTGTTGTTAACCATGTGTTAAGCCAGGCATTGTACGTCGGCATTTCACTAAAGGCAGGCACTGCCTTCAAGTGGGAGCAGACGACACAAGGGCAGCCTGTGAATTTTCCGCAACACAGAGACGAGGCCTGAGGGCGCCCAGGAAACAGAACCCCGCATCTAGGGGCTTCCTCCCTAACTGAAACTGGTCTTCACCTACTCCCAGCAAGTCTGTGACCGATACTGAATGAGTCGCAGCAGGAAGTTCATTCAGGCCACAGTGGGTGACCGAGGATAACCTGCCCGCAGGGGCTGGGACCCAAACGTGCCTGCTCCAGGCCAGCGTGTGGGGAGAAAGGAGGAGGAGCACCAGCATAAGCTTGCTTGACTGTTTTTATTCGCACCACCAGATCTGCTCCAATAAAGAGCTCCCAAGACTGGGCCTCACCTTATAGGAAAGGGCTGGGAGTCAGGGAAGAGGGATCTGTTGCTCCTGTCCCTGCAGAGGGTCAAGATGGAGCCCATGCTCCTTGGTGACCATTCAGCCTCCTCCCACCACCTATCCCTGTGGGGGACTAAGGATGGGCTGCCCTGTCCCAGGTTGCGGGAAGGATCTCAGTCATCCCTGAACAATGCTCCATTGAGGGCGAGGGGCCTGGCCCTGAACACCTCACGTCTCCGGGCGAGGAAGTCACGGTTCCTCATCCATCAGGCCTACCGGCCCTCTCCACCTTGCCAGAGGGTCGAGGACGTACATGCTCCGTTGCCATCCACTGGGGCCCAGAAAGGGGTTCCTGCATGACACCGCTCCCTCGGTCTCAGGCCAGCAGACGGCTGTACTCTGCCAGGGCAGAGGACTTTTTTACCCCGTCCCAGATCCGGGCAGCATAGTGGAACCTGTGAGAGGAGGCCATCAGTCAGAGTTGCCCTGCTGGGGCCCCACCCAGCCTTGGGCCCACATGTGACCTGTGATGTGGGCCCCCTCAACTGGGCTACAGGGAAGATGCCAACCCTGATTCCCTAACTGCCATGGTAAGCGAAGCTGCAGATGCGGGACCTGGACTAAAACCTCAGCCCCCACCTCCGTGTCCAAACTTCCCTCCATTCTACTCAGTGCTGGCCTTTGTGGGAGCGGCTCTATCTCTGCCTCCCTCCTGGGTCTTGTGATGACCAGCTGCCTAACCCTTCTACCCCAAATTCTCCCTCCCACTGGGCCCTGGTTCCGACCAATGAGAGGAGCAGAGCTCCAGCCCACCTCGTCCTGCCCCTTCCCACAGCCAAAGGCAAACAGACCCAGGGAACCAAGACAGAGCTGCACCAAGCCAAGCTATTTCTTTTTCTGGTTTGTTTCTCTTAGAAATTAGAGGAGGCAGACCTGCTGTGGGCTCTGGATATAAAAAGTCACATAAACCTGGGGCTGGGGAGAGGTGCAGGGCTCTGTGAAACCAGTGGCAGAGGAGGGAGAACATGGGCAGGGCGGGGGGGGCGGGGGGCAATGAGACGGCATCTGGGGAAAGCTGGAAAATGCAGGCCTGTTTCCTGGCGGCTTTCTAGTTTCTTCTCCTGTGAGGCTACTTTCTGCACTCAGGGCCGTAGAATGAATCTTCTTTACGCTTACTGTCCTACTCTTCACATCAAATGACACCTAACCACAGTGTGTGACCTTGCTATGTGACACTTCTCTGAGCCTAAATTTCCCCACGAGTAAAATCGGTGACGAAACGTACACTCCAATGGTTAATTAGGAGGATATGAAATCACACGAAACAATCCTATCCTATAAAATAAAAGGCTAATATGCAAATCGACCAAACAGAGGAACGACTGATGGCTATGACGTGCACTGACCACCAGGGGGCAGATGCTCAACGCAGGAGCTGCCCCTGGTGGTCAGTGTGCCACTTAGCCAGAAGCCAGGCTCACAGCTGGCGAGTGCAGTGGCGGTGGCGGCAGCGCTAAGGATGTCCAACTGATTGATGGCTAGTGGGAGCGGGCCTAAGCTGTTAATCAGACATCTCCCGTGGGCTCCCAGACTGTGAGAGGGTGCAGGCCGGGCTGAGGACCCTCCCCCCACCAAGTGCACAAATCTCGTGCACAGGCCCTCTAGTATGAAATATAAAATTTAAAGCAACAAATGAACAAACAAAACAAACCCACAGTCACAGACAACAGTATGGGAGTGACCAGTGGGAAAGGGGTGTGGCAGAGGATGGAGCAGGTAAAGGGGTCAAAATATCTGGTGACAGGAGACTAGACTTTGGGTGGTGAGCACACAATGCAAGATACAGTTGATCAGAGTTGATCATAAGTGTATCATAAAATTGTACACTTAAAAACTTAGATAATGCTATTAACCAATGTCACCCCATTAAGTTTAATTAAATAAAATAAATAAACCTAACCATAACACTCTTAACCTAACTCTCTAACACTAACCATCGAATACTAACCTCACCCATTTAACACTAAATCTAACATTAACCCTAACAGCCTAACCCTAATACTTACTGTAATCCAGCTGTTCTCAACCTGTGGGTCGCGACTCCTTTGGCGGTTTAACGACCCTTTCACAGGGGTCGCCTCAGACCATCCTGCATATCAGATATTTACATGACGATTCATAACAGTAGCAACATTACAGTTATGAAGTAGCAATGAAAATAATTTTATGGTTGGGTCACAACATGAGGAACTGTATTTAAAGGCCCAGAAGGTTGAGAACCACTGCTCTAATCCTAAACTCTAAAATTTAAGCCTTAACCCTACACATAACCCCAAACCTAAACCCTAAATCAAGCATGTCAAACTTGAGGCCCAGGGGCCATGTGCAGCCCACAACGAATGTTTTTGTGGCCCAGCCAATACAACAGGATGTAAGAAACATTTTAATAAAAATTTTATAATTTTTACAATATTCTGTTATACATAATTATTAATACCGAACTACAACTTTCGCTAATGACTAATTACTATAATCGTGTTGCATTCATTTCCCTTATGCGCCTTACGTGCAGGTGCACCATTTCTCTCCACTAATACTAGCAGCGAATATTTTAGCAGCCGATTGCCACATCATTACTCTTGGACTGACTTGTTTGGTGTGCGCAACAGGAAATATTTTGCTTTCGGAGAACAAGAAAAATAGGTTTATTTGTGTTACGCTTATTAATTTGTGCAGTTATTCAGTGTCTGATAAGTTAATATTCAAGAAAAAATATTAATTTTTATTAAAATGTTCTATTATTTTATGTCAACAAATACTCATTTATTTCAGCCCTTTGTATTCAGCATGTCTCTATCAAAATAAATCTAAGTTTCTATGAAAATTGAAGCTTTTGTTTTTTTGTGGCCCACATAGACTTACACCTTGTTTATTTGGCCCGTGTTAGCCTTTGAGTTTGACATGCTTGCTCTAAATCCTCAACAATAACCCTACTGCTATCTCTAAACCTAACTCTAACCTAACTGCTAAACCTAACCTTAAACTCTGCCCTAAACCCTAACCCTGACCCTAACTTTAATTTTAACCATATGATTTTTTAAATAAAAATCACCACATGAAACAGCACATTGCCTGGCATGGAAGAGGTGCTTACAAGATGGAAGTAATTATCAATGTTCCAGAAAAGGAAACAACATGGAGAGAACTCTGAGAACATCCTCTGAGTGGGGGGGAAGGGGGAGGGGAAGGGGGTACGGGCACCTCACACTGACCCCCCCACTCTGCCAAGAGCTCTTACCAGTTCTTCTCGGTGAGGATTGTGTGCGACAGCTGCGGCCGGGCCATGGACATCACTTGGCTCCGGAGTTTGCTCACCAAGGACTGGAAGCTGGGGTGGCCACGGTACCCCGGGAGTAGGGAGAAGAGTGGGCTGGAGCTGGGTCCTGCTAAGTGGAGGTAGAAGATAAGGGGCCAGTCAACCAGCATCCTGGGCTTCCAGGAGCTCCTGAGCTCAGCCCCAGCCTAGCTCTTCCTATTTGGTCCCCGCTCTGAAACACGCTCCTGAAAAAGGGTCCAAGCACCTCAGGGACAGGCCAGAGCCTCCACTCACACCAGTGTGGGCTCCTGTCACCCCCAGGCCAGGGCAGACTGTGACCCCCTAACCAAGGTGGACCCATGTCAGCCTCCAGACCAAGGAAGCACCGTCTCCCATGGCCGATTCCCTCGAGGGGGAACCGTACCTGCTCTTGGTGGGTTTTCACTCTCCGCTTCGCTGTCCATGAAGGGCATCAGGAACAAGTTGACCTCAGAGTCCAGGAAGTCAGGGGGGAGCCCAGGGAAGACGTTGCACTGTAACATGGACAGAGTACCTGGAGGAGAGAACTTGTGAGCCTGCAGGTCCCATGCTGCCAGGGGAGGGGGCGGGAGGAACATGTAAGATGGGCAGGCTGGGATCGGAAGACTAGTCTGGGGATCTGGGCTGAGGCTGGATCAGGAGTTAGGAGCCACCTGCCAGGTTGGGAGTGGCGGGGGACCTCACCCTTGTAGCGCAAGTGGGAGTGAGCCATGAGCTGGTCGATCATCAGGTGCATCTGCCGCAGCTTTCGAGGACAGAAGTCCTCTCGGCGAGCTTTGTTCTGTAGGAACACTGCGGGTGAAGGGGAGACGGGGCCCGTGAGGCTCGGCCACGTGCACTCCCCTTCCCATCCCAAAGACCTGCCCTGACCCCCAAGATCACTTGTAAATATTTATGTGAATGTCACTTCACTTTAGCACCAGGCCCTGGGCGATGCTGGGGACCCCAAGGATGAGTCAGATGTGGTTTCTGCCAGCAGATGGAAAAGACAGAGAGGAGGATGGCCACATGATTAGGAGTATTTCGGAAAGCGCAGGAGGGGCTTGGCAAGGACAGAGAAGTAGGCAAGACCCTGCCTGGGGTGTCCTAAGTGGACTGGGTCTCTGCAGACAAGCAGGGCATCCACAGAGCAGAGCAAGAACCGTGCAGGCAGAGGAGCAGCGTGTGGGAGGTATGCAGGGCCAGTGGGAGCAGGGCAAGGGGCCACTCAGATCGCTCCAGCACTCACTGCGCCCCGTTCTTGTAGATGCCGGAGACCCAGAACCAGGCAGACGGGTCCTGTCCCCCAGGGTCTCCGTTCTGATCAAGGAGCCAGACCCAGACTCAGGGTCCTGCCCTCAGTGGCCAGGGAGGGACTGTGGCAGTGGGACCCTCAGAAAAACAAGCGGCTAATTCTTTCTTACGTCCCTCCTCCCAGCTCCCCCTTCCCCCCGTGTCCCTGGTTTTGCCCCTCTCTCTCCCTTTTACCCGCTCCTCTGGCCCCAGAAAGCTTCTCACCCAGGTGGGGGTAGTACTCAGTGCCTTCATCAGAGCCTGATGAGCTGCTGGACTCGTGGCTGGGGGACGGCGTGGAGGGCTTCACCATCTCCGCTGTCTGGAGGAACCTGGGGATTCGGGGTGAGAGGTTGGCTGAAGCTCCGGCACTGACACCCCATATCCCATGGCCTGGGGGATGTCGCATACACACCAGATTTCTCACACAATTTTACGGAATTCAGAAACAAATCCATGGATTTACATCAACTGTATAAATTTCTTTAGTTTATGCTATTATTTAAGAGCAGTTTAAGTTCAGAGCAAAACTGAGTGGAAAGTACACACGTTTCCCATAGGCCCGTGCCCAGTCCCCAGCCTCCTTGCTATCAACATTTCCGTGAACCTACACCGACACGTCATCACCCCAAGCCCACAGTTCACATCAGGGATCACGCCTGGTGAGGTTTACTCTTCGGGTTTGGACAAACACGCCATGTATCCACTGTGATCAGAGTTCTTCTGCTGCCCTAACCGTCCTCTGTGCTCCACCCAGTCATCTCTCCTTCCCCTCAGCCCAGAACCATGGATCTTTTTACCGTCTCCGTAGTTCTGCCTTTTTCAGAACGCCAATTAGTTGGGATCATACTGAATGGCACCTTCAGATTGGCTCCCTTTACTTAGTAATACGCATTAGAAATTCCTCCATGTCTTTTCACGGCCTGACAGCCATTTCTTTTTAGCCCTGAGTAACATTCCCCTGTCAGCACGTACCAGCTTACCTATCCACTCACCCACGGAAGGACATCTTGGTTGCCTCTAAAGTTTGACAGTTATGAATAAAACTGCTATAAACATCTGTGTGCAGGTTTTTGTGTGGACATAAGTTTTCAGTTTATGCTACTTTTAGGTGTTTCCAAACATGTAAGAGTAAATACCATTAAGCTGTTATGAGGTAAGGAATGATGGGATATGATAAAATGACGGCCATTTTCCTCACACAGACACACACACAAACACCATGGTCTCCACAGTTTTAAGGGGTTCACCTACTGAGCCCACTGGTAAACTCCGGCTTAAAAACAAGGCTCTCCCACCTGCCAGCACCTGAGCCCACAGTCCCACCAGAAAGTAAACTCCACAGGGCAGTCTGTTTAATGTTTTGTTCACATCTGATCCCCGGTGCCAAGAAGAGCGAATGGCATACGTAAATGCTCAATGTTATTTGTCATGTGAATGAATTCCAATGAACAACGGCGGTAGGAGCAGAGGTTTCATCATTAGGTTACTTAGATCTGGTCATAAAGCTGGCTCCCCAGCAAATCGTTTCTTACTTCTGACCAGACCCAAAGCTCCCCCAGCACCCAGGGTTACTACCACAAACAGAAAAGAAAGCTCCCATTTAGCCCCAGCTGGGTTGCTCAGTTAGAAAGTTGTCCTGACATGCCAGGGTTGTGGGTTCTATCCCTGGTCAGGGTATACAAGAATCAATCAATGAATGCATAAGAAAGCGGAAAAACAAATCCTTGTTTCTCTGTCTGTCTGTCTCTCTAAAATCAGTAAGTAAATTTAAAAAAACACACCAATTGCTCACTATGTACCAGGCACTATGCTAAATGCTTTAAATTCTTTTAACTCAGTCTGCATAAAAGCCTTGCCAATGGGGAGCTGTGGGAAAAGAAGCCACTTCCAATGGGAGCTGGGAGTCAAACCCCGGGCTACCTGATTCTGGAGACATCTGCTTCCTTTAGCTCAGCTCTCCCTGCCCAGAGCTCCCCTGCCTTCCTTCTGCCCAGGCTCTGTGCCAAGGCTGTTTGCCTCCCCTCAGCTACCTGCTGGGGGCCGAGGCCTAGAAGAACCCTTGTGGGCCGAGGTTCTGAGCCAGCTCTGTCTGGGGGCATTTCTGGAACTTCCAGCTGCTTGAGGCAGGACTCCTGCCAGGTCCCGACTCCCTCCCTTTTCCTGCCTGCAGGTACCAGCGGATGGTACACATGCCTGCAGATGGACAAGACTCTCAGGACCAGACAAGCCAGCTCCTTCTGCTATTTATTCAACAAATTTGTATTAAATATCTACCCTGTGCCAGGCACTGAGTGAGGCACTGGGATTCTGTCCTCCTAGTCATCCCTCCCTCCTCCTGACCCCTGTCAACCATGGAGCTTCCATTCTAACGGGAGAGACAGACCATAAAGAGATCTACAGTATCCTGTCAGGGGCGAAAAGGGCAATGAAGGAAACACAGCAGGCAATGGGGGGAGGGGCAGAGTGCTACGTGAGGAGGTCAGGGAAGGCCGTCAGGGAAGGCCAGAGGGAAGGCCACCAGAGAGGGATTCTTTTTTTTTTTATTGATTAAGGTATTACATATGTGTCCTTATCCCGCCACCCCCCCCCCCCGCCCGCCGTGCCCTTACCCCCCTGGTGTCTGTGTCCACTGGTTAGGCTTATATGCATGCACACAAGTCCTTTGGTTGATCTCTCCCCCTTATCCCCACCCTCCCCTCCCCTACCTTCCCTCTGAAGTTTGACAGTCTGATCAATGCTTCTCTAAGATCTGAGGGCAGAATGTTTCTGGCTGAGGGAGTGCAGAGACTAAGTTGCATGGCTTTGATGTAAGGGGAGAGGGAGGGAATGTGGTGAGAGAGCCATTGAGGTGTCAGGAGCATTAGGTGGTAGTGAGCCACTCCAACTCCATTTACATTCTGAAAGGGTCCCTGTGGCTGCGGAGTGGAGCTTGGGAGACCTGGGCAGGTGGCTGGGACTCTATGCCCTGTCTCATGGCCAGTCCCCGCTCCTACCAGCCTCTCACCTGTATAGACTGAGGTCCGTGAACCAGTCCTGGACGACAATCACCACGTGGCAGACCGTGAAAAGGAAGGCGGCAATCTGGAGTGACTGAGGGAGGGTGGGAAGAGACAATAGAGTTGAAGGTCTCCTCTGCCCAGAGAAGGGTCCCTGATCCCAGACTCAGCTGAGGGGCAGCAGGGTAAGGGTCTCAGAGCCTTTAGGCACCCACTGTGCGCCCAGACTGTGCTGGCACCTCTCTCATGGGCCATCCCTAAATTGGACGAAGTTGGGACAATCACCCCCATTTTCAGAGGAAGATACTGAGGCTGAAGGGGGAGGGGCGGGCAGTGACTTTTCTGAGGGGTAGCACCGGATCTGACTCTCAGTGCTGTCCTCTTCCTGCAGCTGGAGCTGGGGCTCTGATGAAGCAGAAACAAGGACAACCCATACCCAGCCCCCCCATCACAGATCTTGCAGGGAAGGGTGGGGCCTCACCCCTGGCCTAGCTCGGCCCCTCACCTGCATCTCAACATAAGTGTGGGGCAGGTTGTACTCTGGAGGCAGCTTGCGGTCGTTGTTGATGAGATGGTCCAAGATGGAGGGGCTCAGGATGGGCTGCAGGGGAGAGAAAAATGGGTCAGGGAAGGGACTGTGAGTCGGATCCTAAGGGTCATGGCTTCCTAAGTCCCACACGCTAAAGGCAGATACATCGCCTCGCCTCTCTCAGGACAAAATAAGGTCAGAAACACAAGCGGGCAGCTTCTAAGTAGTACAGTGCTAGTCAGCAAGAGGCGAAAGGGAAGCTTCAAAGCAGGCACTCTTGCCCCAACTCTTTTACAAATCACCACTGCTCTCAGTGCCTCACTCCCAAACAGGAGAGAAGTCCTAACAAATTTAACATCTACTTGAATGAGTCATGCCACCCCAAGACCCTTTTTTTGTTGTTGTTTCAAATACTTTCAAAACTTTGCTAAATAATTACTTAGGTAAAAAATTATTAGTGTAGCCCTGGCTGGGTGGCTTAGTTGGCCGGAGCATCATCATCTTGTAGACCAAAAGGTTGCGGGTTTGATTCCTAGTCAAGGTACAGGAGGCAACCAACCGATGTTTCTCTCACATTGATGCTTCTCTCTTTTTCTCTTCCTCTCTCCCTAAAAAAAATCAATAAAACATATCCTTGGGTGAGGATTATAAAAAAACTTAGTGCGAGGATTTAAAAATTGTATCAGTGAGTATAAAAGAATCGGCGGTACACACATGAAACTTTTCGTAAAGGAATATTTCATTAAAAAAACTTTTAAGAGCTAAATTAGCTTGATAATCTATTGCCTTCTTCTTGCAGTGAATGGAATTAAGAAACAGGCTTTTCCAACTGCTCACTTTCTAAAACTCCAAGCACTGCAATGTTCTGTTCTGTCTTACTTGTCTAACTTCCGTTCTGCCCCTGACCCAGCTTGCATACAGTTCAGTTCACTTCTGGGGCCCCATGGTCCTTGCACAGAGCCTGGCACACAGGTCTCAGGCCACACTGGCAGGTTTTCCACTCTCCGTGTCACCGCTGCTCACAGTGAGCACCACCCATGGGACAGGGCTCCTCCCAGAAGCGCTCCAGGCAGGTGGGGAGGGGAACAGTACACAAGAACCAAACTGATCATCGACCTACGAACCAGGAGATCAGTTTGATTCCCGGTCAGAGCACATGCTCCGGCTGCAGGCTTGATCCCCAGTGCGGGGTGTGCAGAAGGCAGCCGATCAATGATTCTCTTTCATCATTGATGTTTCTATCTCTCTCTCCCTATCAATAAAAAATATGAGTGGTTTAAAAAAAGGACCAAACTGATAAATCACGTGCTGCGATTGGAGGAGTAATAGGCACTAGTGGGCTCTCCGAGGAGGGGAAGGCTTCTGAGAGCAGGTAACATCCCAGTAAAATACTCAGGGAGGAGGCATTAGCCAAGCAAAATGGGAGGGCGGGAAGAGTGCTCTAATGACAAAGGCAGTGAGGGTAAGAGCACCGAGTACCTACTTCATGTCAGGTGCACTTTACTTGTGTTAACTCACTGAAATCTCACAAAAACCCCAAGAGGTAGGCAATATTATGTTTCCCACGAAGGAAAAGAAAGCCCACAGGGTCTCTCCAAACGCCAAGCACGGCAGTGTTCACAGACCATGGTGAGGCCTGTGGTGTGCGTGGCAGGGTTGGTGACTACACCACAGAGGGAAGGCTAGAGGGTCTGGAAGAGGCAAGTCACATAGGCCCTGAATGCCAGGCTAAGGAACAGGGACTTGCTTAAGAGCAAGGGAGAAGGTAAGGAAAGCTGCCAGTTAAATGCATGACAGGTCACTACTGAGGGCAGCGATGAGCCTGGATGCTCAGCATGTGGCAGATCCTGTGCCACGCACTGTGCCTGGATGGTTCCCCTGAATCCTTGCTACAGTCCTGGGGCTGAGTATGCTTAGCGTCCCTGCTTACAGATGAAGAAACTGAGGTTGGGAGTGGGGAGAGGGTGTCGGTTACTTAAAGTCACCCAGCTGGGAAGACCTAAAGGCAGAATCTGGACACTGATTCTAGGACCACACTTTTCATTGGTATGCTAGAAGAGTTTTTAGGCTACTCTGTACACATGAAGGGGAGAAGAGGGGGGCAAAACTGACAAGAGACTAAGGGCCAAAGAGACATAACTTGCCAAGGGCACGGAGCATGTCTTTGGCTTGGCTGGAACCACATGCAATCCAAACAGGGTGCTGGCTTAACATTACTCTGGGATGGAGCTGAAGGTGGCATGTAGCAGGGTGGGGCAAGTGGAGGTTGGCACCTGAGTGTCCAGGAAAACAATCCGCTCTTGGGTAATAAAGAAGTCGATTCCACTGGTCTGGTTGCCCCCTCGTTCCTTCATTTCAGCGCTCTGGGCCCGGAAAACATACGCCCTGTGGAGGAGCAGGTGGGGAGCACTGGAGTCTGGTTCTCGGCCTTTGACACTCCAGTGAAATCAGCATGTGGGACGTGGTTCCCTGCCTGCCCACAAAGCCTTCCACCCACCGCCCCTGCAGCCTGGGGGACGGAGGGGGCTGTATTTTACACCACAAGACTCCACCCCTTCCCATAAGTAGATTTGTTTATTCATTTAACAAAGTTAATAGACTGCGGTGTTGAAGAGCAGGGACTAGGCCTGACTGCTTGGATTCAAACCCCAGCTCTGCCTTTCCTGGCTGTGTGGCTTTTCTTGGTTTCCTCATCTGTAAAATGGGGATAAGTCTCAAACCTCTTGGTCACTGTGGGCCCTTAGCCTTACATATATTTGATACCCTGCCTCTCAAAAGGTAACTGCCACCTCCCTGAGATGCTTAGTGTGTTCTCTGACACAGAGCAGGTATCCTCCCACTTAACACTGTACTGCAGACCTCCTATGTGCCAGACACCAGGGCGTAGCAGTGAACAAGAAAGACACAGTCCCTGCTTCCGTGGAGCTTCTGGTCTAGCTCAGGATCAGCAGAAGTCAGTAACTGCGGGTGTTAGGAAGAAGGGTGTGTATCGCTCCAAGTGGGAGTAAGTTTGTCTTTGGAGGAAGGAAGGATTGCCCCAAGAGGCAAATGATGCTGCTGAGGGTGAGAGAGGAAGCTACGTAAGCAACTTAATTAACTTAAAGGGGGAAGTGGGGGGTGGGGGGGAATGAAGGATGGAAGACTAGTCCAGGCTGAAGGCATGGTCTGTATAAGGATCAGAGCAGTGTGGTGAGAGCACAGAGGACAACAGGGGTTGGGAGTGAGAAGAGGTACACAGGCCCTGGGGGGGCACGGTGGGGATCTGGGGCTTTGGCCCATGAACCTGGGGAAGCCTGAAGAGATGTAGGTGGAGGAGTGACAGGACTGGATTTGGGTTTTGGAAAGCATCCCCCTGCTGCTGTGTGGCCAGGACTGTAGGGTGGGAAGAGTGGAAAACGACTGACAAGCCCCGCACTCTGGGGCCTCCCTGTCTTTAACCTGATGTCCAACCCCCCTTCTTGTTCACCCTGCTCCAGCTGCGGGGCCTCCATGCCATTCTGCACACACGCCAGGCACTCTCCCGCCCCAGAAGTTCGCACTGCCTCCGGCTGGAATGCTTTCCCTCCTCCAAGTTTGCTTTTTCTCAAATGCCCCTTAGTGAAGCCTTCCCTGACCACCCAACGTAAGACTGTAACGTGGCCCTAACACTGCCTCCCTGTGTCCTTTCCCACTTTGTCATCATCTTCTCACATGCCCAATAATGTATTTATTTAGTTAGTTTACTATCTCCTCCATTACAGATGTAAGTCCCGCAAGGACAAATATTTTTGCCAGTTCTGTTTACTCCTACATCCCCAGGACCCAGAACAGTGCCGGACACACAGTAAGCACTCCATAAATGCTTGCTGAATGGAACTAAAGCAGGGAGACCAGTTAGGAAACGTCTTGGCATCCTCCAGGGGAGTAGGGAGGTGGGAGTGGAGGAGAAGCAGATGAATTCTAAAGGTAATTAGGAGGTCAAACTTATGAGACCTGATGACAAAAGTTGGTACCAAAGTCCACCTTGCCACAGGCTGACAGGGGTCAAAAAGACAAGCGAGGCCAATAGAATTCTGGCTCAGGAGTCTGAAATGAGAGTCACCAGGACATTGTTAGGTGGGGTTGAAGGCTGAGGTGGAGAGACTGTGAGAGCTGGAGCTGTTCCAGAGCGGAGCCCAGCTGAGCTGAAGTCATGAGTAGAGGAGATGGGGCGACTGGGAGGCAGGGGAACCTCACAACTCCGGCTCTAGTGGGTTTGTGCTCTCACAGTGATGGTCCTTAACCTCTTCTGGGTCCTCATCAGCCCCCCACCCAGATCCAGTGGAAACTATGGATCCTTTCCTGGGTGAAACCCCTGACTGCAGATGGTGTAAAATTCTGCATTTGTTGTTAGGGTGTTTCTCATGGACCCCTGATGCCCATCTGTGGAGTGCAGGGTGATATCACCTGCTCTATTAAAAAAACAAAACGATTGTTTTGAGATAACCCAAGTGGCTACCACCCCTTCTCTTCCCCCATTTTGAGTCTTCCTACTCTTTAATCCCTGCCTTTCTCCCTTTCCTTCTCTGCCCTCAGTTTTGGACCCTAGTTCTCAAGCTCCTCCTCCACCAAGTCCTCTCCTGGGATTTCATCCTTTATCTTCACGATCACACCCCATCCTTACTCAAGAATGTAGGACTGAGGCTGGTCTAGAACCCATGCCTTCCATCCAGATCTCTCTCACATTCTACTTCCCAGGCCGAATCAGCCACATCCGTGAGCATTTGCTCTGTGCCAGGCTGGCACATGCCCCTTAGTGAAGATTGGCCTTCCTGATCTTACTTCAAAAACCCCCTTTACAGATGAGGAAGTGAGATACGGGAGGTGAAGTGACCTGCCCAAGGTCAACCAGTTGGTGAGTAGCAGGGCTGAGACTGAGGTGGCCTCGATCCAAAGACAAATGAGTACACCATCCCAGTTCCCGCCTGGGCTCTGAACATTTTCCGGGGGCAGTTAGGAAGGGAGGACCAGGATTGGTGACCCTGGAACTACACAAAAATTTAGTCTCGTCCCTCTTAGTCCTCATCTGATGAAGACATTGAGGCTAAGAGAGGGAAAGCAACTCTCAAAGATCTTGGTAACACCACTAGGAACACCCCGGCCTGCCCTCCCGTCTCAGGTGGGTGCCCACTCCCCTCCTGGCCCCCCCACACTCCTACCTGATGTCCCCTCACCTCTGGTCCTCCTCAGGAGTGTTGGCTGACAACAATGACATGACCATGGACTTGCCTGTCCCCTGGAGGCCCAGGACACCAACCACCAACACATCAGTCTGATCCAGCAGGTACTGTGGGAGATGCAGGAATACAGCCCTTATGAATCTGTCAGCTGCTAGAGTGGGAATGAGATGAAGGAGCCCCAGACTTCCATGGCTTGCCCACCTGTCTTATCAGGTATAAAGAAAAAGATTCTTGCCTCAATTGGGGAAAGGGTGTGTGTGTGTGTGTGTGTGTGTGTGTGTGTGTGTGTGTGTGGTGGGATACATAGAATATCTGGGGCACAAAGAACAGCATATGTGAGAATTCCAAAGTAGAAAAGAGCCTGGCCTGGTCACAAAGCTAACAGGAACTCAGTGGGAAAAAGGGAAGCTTGGCCTTTGGGAAGAGAAGGGGAAGCACAGGAACGGAAGGACAGGTTCAAGGTAACCGAGGGCTCTCAGAGCTGACTCCTGGGAGGCGCTCTGTGCAGTCAGGCTGGGAAAACACGGGAAGGAAGCATGAGAAAGGGAGCAGTGTGCAGAAACAGGAGGTCAGTCCGTCCTGGCTCTTTCTGTGGGATTCAGTCCTGGAAATTCATGAGACCTTCACCTCTGGGCCAACTCTGCTGACTTTCACCACCAGGGGGCACAAGAGACATTACTCAAGGAAAAGGAATAAAATAGAGCAGGTCCTTGAGAAGCATAATTTTGTTATAAGGTTAATGAGAAAGAAATAAAATCAATTCCCAGCAAGAGGTGCTCCCACTGCCTCCTAGATGCCTGGAGTCACTATCTGTGTGGAGTTGGTATGTTTTCTGCATGTCTGCATGGGTTTTCTATCGGGACTCTGGTTTCCACATCCCAGGGATGTGCATATTAGGTGAACTGGCGTGTCTAAATTGTCCCAGTCTGAGTGAGTGTGAGTGTGGGTATGAGTGGCCCTTCGATGGAAGGGCTCCTGTCTGGGGTGGGTTCTCACCTTGAGCCTGAGCTGCAGGAATAGGCTCACCTGTGACCTTGAACTGGATGGAATAAGTGGGTTGGAAAATTAAATATCTGACTTGTTTTTATTAATCTTTGGGTTTCTTAAGATTAATAAAAGCATTTATTTCAATGTTTAATGTTAGAAGTGTTTTGGGTCTTTATTTAGAAATTTGGTGATGTTTCTGTGACCAGAAATATGCCATAGGAACTTAACTTTTTTTTAAAAAATGTATTTTATTGATTTTTTTACAGAGAGAAAGGGTGAGGGATAAAGAGTTAGAAACATCGATGAGAGAGAAACATCGATCAGCTGCCTCCTGCACACTCCCTACTGGGGATGTGCCCGCAACCAAGGTACATGCCCCTGACCGGACTCGAACCTGGGACCCTTGAGTCCGCAGGCTGACGCTCTATCCACTGAGCCAAACCGGTTAGGGCTAGGAACTTAATTCTTGTTCATATCAATTAGCCTAGGGTAAAATCAGTTTCATCATACGTCATTGTGCTTAAAGTCGCAGTTTCCAAGACCCTATCAAGGATGTTAAATGAGGATTCACTGTATGTCCTCAACTGTGGCTGCTGCTCCTTAGAATCACCTGGAGAGCTTTTTTAAAAAAAAAAAGGCAGCTAATCCTGGGCCTACCTCAGAACACATGAAAGCAGCACATCTAGGGCTAGCCCTGTCCACTGACCACATGTGGCTATTTAAATTAAAATTAAACAAAATTAAAAATCCAATTCCTCAGCTGTACTAGCCACATATTGGGACATGTGGATAAGTGTTCAATAGTCACATACAAGGATAATGGCTACCACACTAGATAACACAAATACAGAACATCTTTACAGTGCTAAAGAGTAGGGCCTCGCCCTAGCCGGTTTGGCTCACTGGAGAGAGCGTCGGCCTGGGGACTGAAGGGTCCCAGGTTCGATTCCAGTCAAGGGCATGTACCTTGGTTGCAGGCACATCTCCAGTAGGGGGTGTGCGGGAGGCAGCTGATCAATGTTTCTCTATCATTGATGTTTCTACCTCTCTATCCCTCTCCCTTCCTCTCTGTAAAAAATCAATAAAATATATTAAAAAAAAAAAAAAGAGTAGGGCCTGGACAATGGCTCCTTTTTTTTAGAAAGGAAGGAAGGAAGAGAGAGAGAGAGAAACACTGATGTGAGAGACACATCGAATGGTTGCCTCCACATGACCCCCAGTCAGGGCCGGAGATGGGGGGAGAGCAGCACAAGAGGCAAAATGAAGACTCGGAGACTGGAGATAGGTATGTCAGTCCAGGAATGGGAGGTCTGACCTAGAGCAGGGGCGCTGGGATGGAGGGGGAACCTCTGGGGAGTGATACTCAAACCAGCTCACACTGGTACAACAAGTGCTTCCACCAATTAGGAGGGAGACTGGAGCAGGGTCCAGGAGGCCATCCTGCTGTGGGAGGGCACAGGAGACCCCCAGGCATCTGGGTGGCAGTGGGAGCACCTCTTAGCTAACCAGTATGAAAGTGGTTCAGTACTTTACCAACAGTACAGCTGAGCTATTGAAGTTACTGAAATGCAGCCCTGGCCGGTGAGAGCTTTCAGATCCATTTCCTCTCATGGCTGCAACTGCCTGAGAGCTGGTCTGGTGTAGCCCACCAAGAGGCTGGAGGTATCGAGAGATGGAGGTGAGGCTGTGGGACCTGGGGAAGCTCAGGCACGGAGAGACCCATTCCCCCAGTACCTCAATGGCACTGTCGCACCAATTCATCTGGTCATCCACCAACTTGATGCTGTGCTTCATGCGCTCCGGAGGCAGCAGCTTGGCCTGGCCCACGACAGCTGGAAACAAAGCAGGAGACAGAGGATGCAGTGAGGGTCTGTGTGAGGGGGTGCCAGCTCCCAACCAGATTCTCTTCAGTCCCAACTCACGGTCCATAACTGCTGGCGCGGCCGTGCCCATGCCCCGGTTCTGGATCTGGTACACAGGCTGTGTGGGTCTCTGCCCCTCCTTCTCCCCCTTGGGTAGCACGGGGGCCGCAGGGGGTGGTGGGGTGGTGCCCTCAGGGGCTGAGGCATTTGTTGCAGCCGCAGGCCCTTTGCCCTCCTCCCGTGGTTTCATGAGGACGATGGGCTTCTCAAGAGGGGCTGGGGCAGGTGGGGCAGCAGGGGCTGCTGGAGGTGGTGGCTGCTTTGACTATGAGTGAGGAGGTTCCAGTCAGTGGGAGAGATCCTTGACCCAATTACTCCCAGCCTCCCCCTCCCAAGATTCTTCCCTGCTCACCCGCTCTGCTGGAGGTTTGGAGAGGATGATGGGGGTTTTCTGCATGATGGAGGCACTTGTCTCTTCGCTGCCATCCTGTGGTGAGGGAGGGAAGAAACTCCACTGGCTCTTCTAGACACTACTCTGAAAGCCTTTATGTGCCAGGTACTATTCTAAATGCTTTCATACATTAACTCCCTCAACCCTACCAACAATCCTGTGAGATACATACTATTACTTTTAAAAAATATTTAATTGATTTCAGAGAGGAAGGGAGAGGAAGAGACAGAAACATCAATGATGAGAATCATTGTTCGGCTGCCTCCTGCACGCCCCACACTGGGGATTCCCGGCATGTGCCCTGGCCGGGAATCAAACCTCCTGGTTTGTAGGCTAATGCTCAACCACTGAGCCACGCTGGTCTGGCAGATACATACTATTATTATCTCCACTTTACAAATAAGCAATTGAGGCAGATAGGTTAACTGGCTAGTCACACAGCCTTATAAGCAATGGAGGCAAAATTGAACCCAGGCAGCCTGACTCCAGAACCCATGTTGCCAACAGCTCTGTGCAGCTACCTCTGCTAGACAAGCCCCGGGAGAAGGAACAAGGACTCTGGAGCTAGACCAGTGATGGCGAACCTTTTCAGCTCGGCGTGTCAGCATTTTGAAAAACCCTAACTTAACTCTGGTGCCGTGTCACATATAGAAATTTTTTTGATATTTGCAACCACAGTAAAACAAAGACTTACATTTTTGATATTTTTTTTATATATTTAAATGCCATTTAACAAAGAAAAATCAACCAAAAAAATGAGTTCGCGTGTCACCTCTGACACGCGTGTCATAGGTTCGCCATCACTGAGCTAGACAGATCTTGGTTCAGACCTAGCCCTGCCACTTGTGAGCTGTATGAAGTTGGATGAGGAACCACCCTCACTTAGGCCTGTTTCCTCCTGATGAGTCTATTATATAAGAATCTGAAAGAAGACAGAATTCAACTGTCCATGTGGCATCTGACACACGGCAGGTGCTCACCACCTGAGAGTGGCTGGTAGCACCTACTACTCTGACCCTCTTCTCCTCAGCCTTGCTCTTGTGCTGGCCAAGCCCATGGACTGATTCCCACATCTTGCCCGCTCTGTGCCTCTTCTGATTCACCCCAATCTGCTTGAGAAAAGAGAGATGTAAGTTTGAGTCCTATTCTTTCTCTGGTTTCTTGATTAAACTCGGGAGAATCTTGACCCCTCACTGGGTCTGTTTCTTCTGCCACATACTGAAGATTACTTAAACTCCCTCAATGCTCTCTTCACTGGCCACTGGTGAAGAAAAAAACAAAAGGATGATATGCAAGTGCTCTGGAAAGACAGTTGCAAGAGAAGTGTTGGAGGAAAGGCGGTGGGCTTCCAGGAGGCCAGGGAGGGTGACAGGTGAGAAGGTTCAGGAAGGAGTAGATGATACATGGGACTGAGGCTGTGAGGGTGGAGAGATGATGATGGATAGGAGATATATTCAGGAGGCACAATGTGCAGCACTGGTGCCTGACTGGCGTAGGGTTGGGAGGCAGGTGTCCAGGATGAGGCCCGATGGGTTGTCACTGATACTAGGAGGAGAAATGGCAGAAGATGCTGAGATCAGCAGGGGACATGAAGGTTGTGAGGAGTCCACTGGCCAGTTAGGAGGCTGTCAGGGCTCAGTAGTCAAGTCAGAGACAAAGCAAAGATTTGGGAGTTGTTTGTTCAGGATGTGAAGGTGTAGGAAGATGGCATCATTCCCCAGGAAGATGTGTGTGGAAGAAAGACTGTGTTAGACCCAAGGGAAGACACTAGCTCCCTGTGAATAAATTATTCTTTTTTAAAAGATATTTTGTATTGATTTCAGAGAGGAAGGGAGTGGGAGAGAAACACCAATGATGAGAATCATTGATTGGCTGCCTCCTACATGCCCCCAACTGGGGATAGAGCCTACAACCCAGGCATGTGCCCTTGACCGGAATCGAACCTAGGACCCTTCAGTCCTCAGGCCGATGCTCTATCCACTGAGCCAAACCAGCAGTCTACATCTTTGCAGTCTTATGACTCAGAAACTGGTCCCAATTGTTACCTTCTTCCACCCCACCAAACAGCTTTCAGAGGTGGGCAGGGCACTAGAGGAAAAACCCAGAGGGTAGATTCTGCAGTAAGTCATCTAAGCACCGGAGAAGAGCAAGGAAGGGCCTGGGCCACAAGGCCCTGATTCCCAGTCCAGGACACTCTGCAGCAGGCAGATGGTGCTCTGCTTAAGGCTCAGCTGGATTTGGGTTTGAGTCCTGGCCCTAGAGCTTACTGACTATGACTTAGGGCAAGTCCCTTCCCCTCTGAGGCTCATCTTCCTCCTTAGTGAAAATCGCATTTATGGGTAGCTGTAGAGTTCAGGAAGACCCGAAGGATGTAAGGCATTTTGCACAGAATCAATACACTGCATGCTGTTCAATAAACAGAAACAGTTGTGTTGTTGTCTCCAACTCTCCAATGCCCATTTCATTCAGTGAAATCCAAAGTTGTTTCCATGGCCTTCCAGGTCCTACATGATCTGGTCCCAGTTACCTCTGACCTCATCCTCCTATCATTTTCCCTCCTTCATCCACTGCAGCCACACTGGCCTCCTGGCTTGAACACACCAGATATAGGTCTCAGGGTCTTTGCTGTTCTTTCTATCTAGAATGCTCTTCACTCAGGTGTGTTTTTTTTAAAAATATATATTTTTATTGATTTCAGAGAGGAAGGGGGAGAGAGATAGAAACATCAATAATGAGAATCATTGATCGGCTGCCTCCTGCACGCCCCCTACTGGAGATCGAGCCCGCAACCCGGGCATGTGCCCTTGACCGGAATTGAACCTGGGATCCGTCAGTCTGCAGGCTGTGCTTGTTCCTTCACCTCATTCGGGTCTCTGCTCTTCAGAGAGGAAGGGAGTGGGAGAGAAACACCAACTGGCCTGACTCCAGAACTTCAGAGAGGCCTTCTCTGACCACCTCATCTAAGACGGCTCCCTTTTTCACCCTCTACCTTTTTACTCCCTGAGAGCAGCCGGTTTTGTTCACAATATCCCCAGCATCTAGATTAGTGCCTGGCACAGGGCAGGTGCTCCATAACCATCTGTGGAATGAGTGGATACAGAAATGCTGTCCTTGGGACTAAAAACTCACCCGTCTCTCTCTTTCCCATGGTGCAATGTAATCCCTCTCTCGACCACCAGGCCCAGAGAGATTCTGGGGGCCGCCGGGGCCAGGCTCCTTCCACCGTCGCCGCCTCTCTATACCATAGGGCCCAGGCTGACTGTGCCCAGACTCAGACATGGTCGCCTACAGAGAAAAAGAGGTTGATTCCAAGGTGAGCCACTCCATTTGGTTCACCTTGGACGATAAGAAGACATTTCCTTTCAAGAGAGCTCTGTAACTGTGGCAGCGGTGCCAACTGGCTCCCAATATCACGTTTTCAAAAAAAAAATAAACCCTCAGTTCTGAGTGGGGTACATGACTATCCAGAACACACTGCTCAGCATAGTTTGCAGTTAGGTGTGTCCATGTGACTAAGTTCTTTCTGGTCAATGATAGGACAATGGAAGTGTGATGGCAGCTCTCAGAAACTTCCCTTCACAGACGCTGGGTTCGGGGGAATTTAAAAAGTGGTCAGGTGAAAGGAGGCTCCAAGGCGCGCAGAGAGTAAGCTTAAAAAACAATAATAAGAAAATAAGAAGTTAAGTTTAAAAAGCAAAAGTAAGAAGGCCAAAAAACAAAAATAAGGTAGGGAGCCGAAGTGTGTCTTTTCTCAATCCTTTCACCCCCCCACTCAGGGTCACTGAACCAGGCTGAGCTGGCATGGCACATAAGGCGCCCTGGGGCTGAGTATGCCATGGCTGTGCCGGCTCCCCACACCTTCAGAGACGCTGGGCCAGGCCTTTAGCGCCTTCCTCCTACTGGCTGGAAGGCATGTGGATGTGGAGGTGGGGGGGGGGGGGAGTTGGGGGGGCTCACACAGCCATCTTGGGCTGTGAGGCAACTTAATGGAAGGAAGGCTAGTAGAACAAGATATAAGGTTCAGGGGTTCCCTATTAACCTTGAATTGCCTACCTCAAGATTCAGTAAGAAAACAAATACATTTCTACTTGTAACCAAAACCATTCCCAACTATTAATCGCTTTGCCCCAACACATATATAATTCATAGAGGCGGGTCACATAAAAATGGGACATTCTCTTTCTCAAAATGCTGTAAGGTACTTCCTCACAAATCAGCAGCATGATCCTCAGTAAGACAACTCCTCCTCCGATTAACCCTTATTGGCGTTTGGGGGGCGGGGGGGGGGCCTCCAACATTCAAGGCCTCTCTTCATCTGATGTCCCTCAACATTTCAGTGTCGGTTACCTTCCATTCCTGGTGGCTCACCATCCATTACACTGCAAGGTCTCACCAGTGTTCAGTTATAAAATGTATGTAATCTGTGTGACCCACTCCCCACTTATGTGTCTGTCTACAGCTACCTCGGCACTTTCCCGGGTGTTTACACATCTTTCTAGGGAAGTCTCTGAGCACTTGTCTGTGCGGTTACAGGGCTGTAAGACCAACTGCTATTGCTCATGGGTCAAGTTGGCAAACTGCAACCTAAGGACCAAATCGGCTCTGCCTTCTGTTTTTGTAAATAAAGCTTTATCGGAACACAGCCATCAGTTTACAAACTGTCTATAGCTGCCTTCTTGATTCAATGCCAGAGACAGAGAAAGTATGGCATGCATGTCTAAAGGAATTCCTCCCCAGCCCTTTACAGAAAAAGCTTGCTGACTCTTGCTTAGCGAGCTCTCAAGTGCCTGTGAAATCATTCAGTGAATGCCCTCCAATCCTGTCCCAGTACAAGGGGACGTTAACAGGTCCACGTGAGCCACCTGAAGTGTCTGTTGACAGGATGCAGTACTTTTGCTCACCAGGTAGGAACCTGCCTAGCTACTCTCACTGTTCTGTGACCCCTTCCCCAGCCACAAACTGGACTGAAGACAGGAGGACAGGGCCTGCTTACAAATGTTTATGGAAATGATTCATTCAGGCTTAAATGACTGTTTACAATCTCAGTGCGAGATTCCCTGCAGAACTTGGGACTCCCTCCTCCCGCCCTGCCAATTAGGCGTCTGCTTACTCATTATTCTGGCGACCTCTGCAGCGCTTAAGTGTCTGTGTTCAGCCTCAGTGGGGATTCTGTCCCTCACAGTGTTTACGTACCTACGGGCCCCCTTCCCATGCAAAGAGGTGTCCATTTGCCTGTTATTCTGGAAACCTCCACAGTATTTGAGTCTATTTAACAGCCCCTGTGGACAGTTACCCAGAATAAGGGTCCACCTACATGCAACTTGGAGACCTTCAATGTTGTTTCTAAACTCCTTTGGGGGATTCCCCCAAAATGTATAAAGCCCATCTATATATACTCTAGATGCCCGGTGCACAAAAACTTGTGCACTGGGGGGGTTGGGGGGGGGGTCCCTCAGCCCGGCCTGTGTCCTCTCCCAGTCTGGGACCCCTCAGGGGATGACCACCTGCTGGCTTAGGCCCGCTCCCCGGGGGATCGGGCCCAAACTGGCAGTCAGACATCCCTCTGGCAGCCCGAGAGCCCTCGGGGGATGTCCACTTGCCAGTGGCGAGCAGGCCTAAGCTGCAGTCGGACATCCTTAGTGCTGCTGAGGAGGCAGGAGAGGCTCCCACCACCATCGCTGTACTGGCAGCCGTCAGCCTGGCTTGTGGCTGAGCAGAGCTCCCCTGTGGGAGCGCACTGACCACCAAGGGGCAGCATCTGCCCCCCGGTGGTCAGTGTGTATCATAGCGACCAGTCATTCCCAGTCGTTCTGCTGTTAGGGTCAATTTGCATATTACCCTTTTATTATATAGGATTATTATATAGGATATAAAAGCCCCCTGGTGGTCAGTATGTTCCCACAGCCAACCTCCTGTGGCCGGCCCACCTCCCACGGTTCCTCCCCCTGGCCAGCTGTCCCAATCATCCCCATCCCTCCCATCGCCAGCCAGGCCGAGGGACCCCACTTGTGCACGAATTTGTGCACTGGGCCTCTAAATCTATTTATAAGTGTCTATTGACAGGATTCCACCGTGACCTCCCAGAAACGGAGTCTAATTGCACATTTCTGCGGAGGGGGTCTCCTCAGTACGTATCCATCTCTGCGCACACCCCTTGTGGGGATCTCCCAGAATCGAAGTGTCTACTTGCAAATTATTTGGGGAGACTCCCAGTTCCTCTCCTTACCTATGCCCACCCTAAGGAAGCACTCGAGTCGACACGCTTCTCTAAGGACACTCTCTGGCACATAAAAATCTTTACAGGCCCCTGGACAGGGGGCCGCCCCTAGAACCGGTGGGTCTTTATGCGGGAGCCTTCCCGCGTGCAGGCATGTTTACAGGCTCCCGGGAGGAACCTGTGACGTGGACACAGTAACTGATGGGATCCGGAGTGGCCCCCTGGTCCTCAGGGGTCTGTCTGCAGGCCCTCGGCGAGGGCACCCCACCCCCTCGACCCCCCGCAACTTCAGTTCCTCTTGACACGTGACCGTTGGGGCCTTCGCGCGCTTTATCGCCAGCTTACAGGCCCTCTCGACTAGCATCGTCCGGAACCGAAGTTCCCAGTTACAGGTTAATGCCCGCCCCCGACCCCATCTCGCCAAGCCGGAACCTGGTGTGCTGCTCGCGCTCAGGACATTATCCCGCAAAACCCGCGGGCGTCCAAGCGACGGTTTAACGGTCAGGAAGGGGGCGGGCCCTGCGGCGCCCCCCGCCGGGGCGCTGGCCTCGCGCGGGCGCGCAGGCCCCTTACCTAAGGCGGCTGCTGATTGGCTCGCAGGACGCGGCGCGCCCTCTCCGTGACGGGGGTGGGAGGGGAGGTTCCACCAGTGGCCACCCGCCTGTAAATGGCGTCTGAGGGGCCAGGAGCGTGGGCGAGGGAGACAGAAAGCAGGCACCGGTCACTCCGGAACCGGCGTGAGCATCCCGGAAGCGGCACCCAAGGAAGACGGGCCCGAAGGAGGGAGAGGAGGAGGAGTTATCGCGGGGCCAATCTGAACTCAGGTCCCGCGAGCGCGCGCCCAACGGAGCATGCGCTGTGGGAAGTGGTTGGCCTCAGCGCGCCTGCTGTTTCCGGGAGAGCCGGCGGGAGGCGCGGCGGCTCCGCCTCCGTGCGCATGCGCGTCGGTGGGGGCTGGAGTGGGTGCGCAGAAAAGAGGAAGAGAGGGCGGCTCCGGAGCTTGAGGTTCGAGTCCCGCCTCCTCGGTGGTTTTGGCGGGATGCGGTGGGTGGGGCGGCCGGGAGGAATTTCAGTCCCCTGGAGGAAAAGTATGTGCTGAGACAGAAATGAGTCCGATCTGGCATGTGCGCCGCAAGAGTGTGCTCCCATTCTGTGCAGGGAGACAGCTAGAGGTTCAAGGCACTTAGGCAAGGGTGCAGGACCGGTTGGACCTTGAAGGGAGGGCAAGGGCGTAAGGAACCCCGGGAGAAAGGTCCAGGCTGGCTTAGACTCGGAGTTCCCCCGAGATGGGAGGTGAAGCAACAGGGATGGGCAGGTCGGAACCGTAAGGGGATCCAGAGAGAGGCGGAGTGCTGGGGACAGGACCCCTTATTAAATCCCACGGGGGCCTCGGATGTAAGAGGGATCCAGTCAAGGGTCGAGAATTCAGAAGCCTAGCCCTGGCCGGTTTGGCTCAGTGGCTAGAGCGTCGGCCTGGGGACTGAAGGGTCCCGGGTTCGATTCCGGTCAAGGGCATGTACCTTGGCATCCCCAGTAGGGGATGTGCAGGAGGCAGCTGATCGATGTTTCTCTCTCATGGATGTTTCTAACTCTCTATCCCTCTCCCTCATTGTAAAAAATCAATAAAATATATTTAAAAGAAAAGGAAAATTCAGAAGCTGCAGGCAGAGTCCTGTGTGCGCCTAGAGCGCATGCGCAGTCCAAATTGGCCAGGGTGGTTGGTTCCCCAAGGGAATGAAAGGTTGTTCAAGAGAAGAAAGTGTGTATGGTATATTCATATGTACCATATATGATAGGTGAATGGGAGGAGATACCATTTTTCATTTGAAATCTTATTTTTAAGAAATTTAAAATTATTCTTGAACGGGGAACACGTACATTCTGACAAAATTCAAGCAGCCAGTGGGGTACACAATAAAAGTAAGTCTTCTGCTCTGGTATTCCATTCCTAAAGCACCGGTTCCCAGTTTCCGTCTGGAGCTGCCTGCCGTTAGAGCAAAGCACTGTAGTTAAGAGCTTGAGCCTGGGTTCCCATATAAGGCTCTGACCTTAGCCAAATTCCTGAACCTTCTCTGCCTTCTGTGTCCCCATGTCTACAATGGAGGTGACAGCAGCTCGTACAGTGTAATTGGCAGAGTTAAAGGGGTGAAGGTGCCCCAAACAGTGCCTGGTGCATAGTTACACTACTGCTATATGCTTTCCTTATTTTGTGAAATACGATCATGATAGTGATTGATTCTGAGTCAGCCTCTCCCCCCTGAGCCTCAGCCCTGCTGCCATTTTCTCAGCATTGGTGTCTGGTGGAACAGGCTGCCTGAAAACACCCGTCACACAGACTGAGTTGCGAGTCCTGCTGTTTATGGATTCTCCAGGAGGTTGTGGGTGTTTAGGGGAGATACACATGACAGGCCATCTTCGTCTTCTTTCTGTCAGTGTCCCTTTTTAGCATCCTCATCCAGTCATATCTGTTTTTCTTATCTGAATGTCTCAACCCCAGCTCACCCTCCATGCCACTTTCACACCTGGCAACCCTCAGAGGTGGATGTGACTTGAGGGAAAATAAGGGGCCTGGCACTGACCATGGGCCCACTGTGTACCAGGCTCTGTCTTATATATATCACTACAACCTTTCCCCTCTCCCTTATTTAATAGATGCAGAAAATGAGTCTGAGAGAGAAGAAGGGCCTTTACTGAAGGACCAACGCCAGGAAGCAGCAAGCTCGTCTTACGCTGGGCAAACCAAATTTTTTTCTTTCCCTGGCACTGGGCAGGCTGCCTAGTGGTGAGTCAGTCAAGTACCCAAGGAGTGCTTGTATTCCGAACTTTTGATCTTACGAACGTTTGCTGTAATTTATGTCCTCGTATATCTGATCGCATGTGCGTGATAAGTATTATCAGTAGAATATCTTTTGTTTGAAGTAGAATTGCTGGGTCAAAGGACAGGTGTTTGGGGAATTTTGAGAGTCGTTGCCAAATTACCTGTTCACTTCTTAATTTCTCTGTTCATTTTATTCATGCATATATTGAATGAATTACGGAACTCTAGTCATCTGCTGGACATGGCTATAGTTTGGAAATCCTATGGTGAATAGGACAGAGCACCTGACCTTTGGGAGCAGATAGTCTAGTGGGGTAGGTGATGTCAGGTAAAAGATGCTTGGGAGAAAAGAAAACCAGGGTAAGGGAACTGAGATTGACAGGTGGTCAGCGAAGGCTGCTCCGAGGAGTGACTTTGGAGCAGAAGGTAAGGAAATGAGGCATGTAAAGATGCTGAAGAGCAGGAAGCAGAAAGACCCGAGGAGGTGGAGTGGGCCTGGCTGCTTAAGGGTTGTCAGGGTGACCAGAGTGACGAGCAGAGCAAGGGGAAGAGGGGCAGGATTGTTTAGGGATGGGGGTACAGGGAGAAACTGGATTACGTAGAACCTTGCAGACCACTGTCAGGGCTTTGGAATTAACTTCCAAGTGTACCAGAAAGCCATTGGAGGGCTGAGAGCAAGGACCAGTGTGTCGTGTATGTTTTGTAAAGATTTCTCTAGCAAACACTGAAAATTAATAATGGTGGTTGCCTGTGGAGGTGAGGGTTACAGACAGATGTGGCTCAAGGGCTATGAGGAAGACTTGTGAGGACTTTTATGTTTTTGAACCATGTGATTATTATCTATTTTTTAAAAGTTAAATAAAAATGCTGGTTGCTTTGAGGAGAATGGCCTGCAGCTGGGCAGGGGTGGAAACAGGAGATGAGGAAGCTGATGTCCCTGCCTGGGCAAGAGATGATGGTGACTCAGGAAGAGGGTTGTGTGAGAGGAAGCATGAATCAGGGCTGACTTATAAGTTATCCTAAAGGTTTTGGAACTGGATGAAAAGTGATGCTTTTTATCAAGATGGGAAGTAATCTTGATGGGAAATTGACAGCCTTTGAACTTCTTAACTTTGAGATGCACATTGGACAACAAGTAAGTGGTCACAGTTTGGGAGAGAAACCAGGGTTTGTAGATTCAGAATTTTTACTGACTTTTTAAAAACACACACAAAGGTATTATGATAAAGAACACCCACATACCCATCACTGAGTATTGACAGTCATCGACATTTTACTTGTCTTTTTTCTTCCATTTCCCCCTCCCACATAAAAGCAAACTCTTTCCTGCAGTTTTTCTTTTAAAGCTGTTTATATAGAGATGATATTTAAAGCCCTGAGTTTTTCTGAAACCATCGAGATTGAGGGGATAGAGAGACCAGGTCATCGGGCCTCCCACATCTGGGACAGGGAAAGGACCAGCATCCTAGAGAGGAAGCGGGAACATCAAAAGAGGTGATAACCTGGTGTCTAGGGGACAGAGGGTTCCAAAGAGAAGGTGCTCCACTAGAGAGCAGAGATACAGGGCAGTAGCTGCAGGTGGATGTGGGGTCTACAATGAAAAAAACACAGCTTTTTTAACCTTTCATCTAACTATGTTATGGAAACATCTCAATAGCGTAATACAGATTCTAGAAGAAGTTTATAAGTACTTACTTTTCTTTTACTTTTTTTTCAGCAAGGTGTAACTTAAATGTAAAGTGCGTAAAGGCACAGACTTTAAGGGTATATAGGTCATTGGATTTTTTATAAATATATGTACTCATATAACCACTAACCTTTCCAAATACCCAGAAATTGCCCTGTGTGCATTTCCCTGCCCATGCCTCACTCCAGAAGCAACCACTGAGCTGATGCCAGTCACTCCAGATGAGTTGTGCCTGCTCTTGAACTTCATAGAAATGAAATCTTACAGCAGGTCTTCTGTGCGTCTGGCTTCTTTAGCTCTTTATGGCTGTGAAAGTCTTCCATGATGCATGTAATAGGATTTTGCTCCACCAGAACTGATTTCCTACTGGTTATTTTTCACGCTGGTTATTTTTACAATATCTAAAGTAAAGACTGAATTTCAAGTCCAGATGTTTTGCAGTTTGGTGAATACATAGTGAACTTTAAGGATCATGGAGGCTCTAAAGTGCTTACAGCTATAGTGGGATGTTTTTAAGATGGAAGAAATCATGGCTTGTTCGTATGCTGATGGGAGTGATAGAGGAAGAGACTTAGGAACCGGCTCCTCAAAAAGGTGACGGGGTGCGACAGGGTGGAGAGAGGGGCTGGAATTGAAGTAGGGCCAGTTCATCCTGGTAAAAGAAAGGAAAGTCTTACTCTTTGACATCCCCTCCAAATTGTAAAAACCACTCCTGTGGTTTTTATATATTGGCAGTTATTCCACACAGCATAAAAGCTCAAAACAGGTCTTTGGACTTTTAATCTGATGTTGATGTATCTGAATGTTTATGGATCTGAATAAAGAACTGGACAAATACTGGTGATGGCTGTTCCAAGTGGGTGGGGCAAGGGGGAGAGGAGAACATTCTTTGCTTTAACTGGTGGGCAGTTCAGGCAGAGAATGTTTGGGAAGCAAGAGGAGCCGCATGGCAGAAGCAGGTGTGATACTGTGATTTACAATAAATACGTATTTGGTCTTCCTCCTGTTTCCCCCGCACAGAACCCTTCAGACCCTTGGCATTTTCCGAGATGAGAGTGATAAAGGTGCCTTGTTATGTTAATAAGGTGACTTTTGGAAAGCCCCTATGTAACCTAAGGACGGGGGCTGGTTGCCAGGAGACCCAACCATATGATTACAGTCTTGGGATTTTTAGTTCCACACTCCCTCCACCCCATCTCCTGGGAGGGAAGAGGGGCTAGAGGTCAAATCAATTGCTAAATGGCCAATGACTTAATCAACTAAGTAATGAAGCCTGCATAAAAAATCAAAAGGCTGGGTTAAGAGAGCTTCCGGTAGGTTACTACGTGGAGAGGCCAGGATAGGGGCATGCTCAGAGTATGGAAGCTCCAGGCCCTCTCCCCTTACCCTGCCCTTTGCCTCTCTTCCATCCGGCTGTTCCTAGTTTACATCCTTTTATAATAAGCTGATGTTCTAGGAAGTAAAATGTTCCTGTAAGCCACTCTAGCAAATTAATGGAATCCAAGGGAGCAGGTTGTTGGAACCTCTGATCTATAGCCAGTCAGAAGCACAGGTGACAACCTGGACTTGAAATTGGTGGCTGAAGTGGGGGGGACAGTCTTGTGGGACTGAGCTCTTATCCTGTGGAATCTGACTCTATCTCCAAGTAGATAGTATCAGAATCCTATATAATAAAGAGCTAATATGCAAATGGTCATCGCACCCTCACGCAGTCACGCTGTAAAGGCTCAGACACTCAACACTGGGGAGAGAGGAATGGGGACCAGCCAGGCACAAATGAGCTCATGAGAGAGGAATGGGGACCAGCCAGGCTGCAGCCTGGGAGAGGGACAAGCCGCCCGGCCCACAGTCCTGGGCCCTGTGGCTGCAGCCAGCCCGGACAAAGCCAGCCCAGGTCCTGGGTGCTTGCGGCCTGCCAGAGGGAGGGAAGCCCAGGTCCCGGGTGCAGGGCGAGGCAGAGGTGGTTAGGGGTGATCAGACAGGCAGGCAGAGGGGTTAGGGGCAATCAGGCAGGCAGGCAGGCGAGTGGTTAGGAGTCAGTGGTCGGACATCCCCCGAGGGGTCCCGGATTGGAGAGAGTGCAGGCCGGGCTGAGGGACCCCTCTCCCCCGTGCATGAATTTCATGCACTGGGCCTCTAGTAGTATCATATTGTCAATGTAAGAAATGTCCAGATCTGTGGAGAATGGGTGTGAGTTTATTTGAGCCAAACTGACCATAATTGCTGGGAAACAAAATCTCAATTGGTTGAGGAAATGCTCCTGAGAATGGCAGTTTTGCAATATATTTTATACATTATAATCAAAGGAGGAGATGAAAGAAGGGTTACATGAAATTCATTGGTGGTAGATTAGGGAGGTGGGAAAAAGAAAGCAAAGCAAGGGGAAATTTCTGAGATTGCATAAAGAGTAAACTGGAGAGACAAACACTTCTTTTACATTGGTGGGTACAAGATAGTTAACAATTAACATTTACAGCACATAGAGATGGTATTCAGGGAACACGATTGCATGAAGGGTTTCTGGCTCTAGTGGGTGTTTGGTGCCTGAGGGGTCTAGAAAAAGAAGGATGATTTTGACATCCCAAAGGGATGTTGTTGTAGATGCAAAAAGACAATAGACAGGCTCAGTTAAGGTAAAACTTGACCTTTGTCAAGGAAAATACTGGCTTGGGATATGACTGCCCTCCATGACTCACTTTTAGTTAGGAAGTTCTTATTTCAACCATCCTATGTGGCTATTTTTGGATGCCATGCAGGCCTCAGAGCTTGTCTGGTTTAGTATATGACCCCCTTTCATCCACACTATTCAACAAAATCTCACTATGTTATTTATTCTTGTAAGACTCCCAGCTGGTGTCTGAGAATTGCTTGATGTGAGGAAACACCGTAAGTGGGAACTGGTTGCATGATAGTTAGCAGCCAGGAAGGGGGGATCTGAAGTGGGGGGCAGCATCTAAAGAACCCCCCAGGCGAGGCCTGTGGATGTGTTAACACAATGGAACACTATTCTGCAGTGAAAAAGAATGAGTGTACTGGGTGCATCTCACAGCCACTGGAGAACCCAAGAAGTAAATACCGAGGGTGGAGGAAGGTGTTGGCTGGGACAGGAGAGCTTTTAAGGGGCTGGAAACTCCTAGCTTAATCTGAGTAATAGCTACTCTGGTGAATGCATTTGTAAAAATTCATTGAGACTGCACTTAAAACGTGTGTAGTTTATGTAAAATGGATCTTAATAAAAGGAAAAATGAGCTAGGCTTAGGAGCTTGACCAAGAGAGGGCAGGAGGGAGCCATGGAAGGTTTTTGAGCAAGGGCAGGGCCCAGTCAGGTCTGGGTATTATTAGGAAGGTCTTCAGGGGTGAGGGTGGGTCCATGGAAGGAGAGAGGCCAGAGCGTGGCGCCCACCTCAGCACCTGACTGGTTCTCTGATCCTGGTAAGCGTCCACTCCTCTCTGGACCCTCTTTTTCCACCCAGTCCTCTCGTGGGCGTACATGGCAGAACAGAAGTAGGAGAGGGAGGTAGCCAGAAATTACCTTGAGACTGAGCCCCTCAAGGACAGAGCCCTCTGACTCATGCCTGCAGCCCCAGCCGGCCAGGGCCTTCAGGAAGTGCCAGTTCTGTGAGAGGAGGGCAAGGTCTGCCAGAAGGGGGGGGGGGGCGGTCAGGACCTGTACCCACAGAGGAGAATGGGAGCAGGTAGGTGGGGGCAGATCCCAGATAATGCAGAACTGGGATCTCTCACATGTTCTTAAGTTTCTTAGTCATAAAGCCCCTTCTAAACCAGTCCCTCCCTCGTCTCAGTGGAAGCCAACATGTGGTAGAAGGCGAGGGGCTTTGGGCCACATTAGAGATTGACTGTGCATATGAGGCCCTGCACGTGGCCTTGAAGGCACAATAGTGAACAAAAATGGAAACATGGTGTGATGATCTGAATAGACCAGTTGGCTAAGCACTGGGGCTCTGGAGCCAGGCTGCCTGGGTCAAATCCCAGCTCACCCACCTCTTTGCTGTGGTTTTGAGCAGGTTCCTTCATCTCCGTTTTCTCATCTGTAAAACGGGACCAGCAGTACCCACTTTGCCTCCTTTTGTAGAGATTTGTAAGATGGGTTATACAAAGGGCTTAACGTGGTGCTTGGTCCAATAAATACTGTGAACAGGTTCATGGGGCTATGGGAGCTTCAGAGGGCTTCCTGGAGGCGGGGACACCTAAGCCAAGGCCTATAGGAGGAGTAGGAAGGAGTTTGCCAGCTGAAGGGGCGCAGAGGGGGACGAAGAAAGAGTGGTCCCAGACTAATAAGTTTGGCCGGTTACCAGGCGACACTGTAAGTAGGGCTTCCTGAGGGGAGGCTGTTGGAAGTGTCTTCAGAGGTTCCATCTAGTTCCTGTCTCCTTTGCTCCCCAGGCGGGTTGGTGACGAGGAAGGGCAGGCAGTCGGGCAGTGGGTGGTGCAGGCCCCAGTTTAGCAGGGCTGAGGGGTGAGGCTGGCTTCGGACTTGGAGGGAAATCCAAAGATAGCTCAGCAGAGGAGGATGACTCGCAGCCCCCGCTTCCCCGCAACTCCAGGGAAGTGAGGATGAATCAGCCTCCCAAAGGGGAATGCAGCCACTGTAGGAAGTGAGACCTGGGTTCGAGCCCCAAGGCCACTCTGCCTCTGACTCATCTCCGCAGGGCACAGGGGGACAGGCTGCGTGTGAATCTGGACCCTGCAGCCCTGGTTCTCAGCTTCAGGACTGGCTCCACTGAAACCTCAGTTTCTGTGTCTCTACAGTGGGGTGGGGTGGGATGGGGCAGTGGTCTTGGTGATTTATAAAAGGGGAGCACAGAGCTGAGCGTACAGTGGGATCTCCGGAAGTGCCAGCCCCCTCCCTTTTCCGGTCTGAGTCCTAGCAGATGTGAAATGAGTGTAGGGGGGTGGTTTAGGGTCCTGCTAGTCTCCTGATGGGTGAGTTGTCATCTAGGTTCTAGTGAGGGGATAAGGGCAGAAGAGAGAAAAGGGGCAGCCAAGCATTGTGTCTGAAAACCAATAGCAGTAATAAAAGGATTGAATAGCTCCTGTATTTGGTTCTCACTGAATTCCTGACCCTCTGTGCCATTCTGTTTTAACCGCAGCTCCATTGGGGGGTGGCCCCATTTTACACGTGAGGTAAAATGTTCAGAGAGGTGGAACCATTTGCCCCCAGACACACAGCCAGTGGGTGGTGGCGCCCGGATCTGCCTGAATCCAAAGCCCTTGTTCTTAGTCGCAGATCTGGGTGGGGAGGTTGTTGAGGACTCTGCAGCCTACAGACCTGGGAGGGCACTTAGGAAAGGCCTGTTTTATAGATGGGGAAACTGAGGTTCAGACAGGGCAGGTAAGGGCCTTCCATTGGACGAGCTGCCTGTGTGAAGTGTGGATATGTTTAGAAAGAAACAGCCACTTCCGTCTTTGTTTAAAATTTATTACAAAGTATAAGAACAGAGACTGGTGAGCCCCTTCACCCCCTCCGCCTCCTCTCCCACCATATTCTCTGCAACTCTAGAAAAATAGTGTCCTCCTGCTCTCCCACCAGGGGGCGCCACCTCCTGCCTTGTCCCAGCTTCAGGCCTGGCTCCTTCAGCTCTGCCGACCAGCGGTAACTGAGGCTCCCCAGGATCCTGGACTCTGGGCCGCAGCCGTCTCAGCCCCCAGGCACCTCCACTTCCACAGAAGCTGGGGGTCAGCTGTAGCAGCACAGTGAGGATGTTTTTGTGGAGGGCATGTGGGGTAGTGGTGACCATTTTCCCATCTGGGGCCTCAGGGATGGGCCACGGCCTCCCTCCTACAGCCAGTGTCGCCTCCAGCAGCTTCAGTGAGTCAACCCACCCCAAGGTGGGGCCCCTTGAGTCCTTGCATTTGAGGTGTTTTAGTCATAGGGCTGGGTCAGGAGTGGAAGAGAGCATGTCCTTGACCTCAATCCTGGGGAAAGTAGCCTGGTTCTTCCTCCATGGGTCCTGGGGAGACAAAGGGAGATGGATGGACAGGCAGACCAGCCACCAGAGGAGGAGCAAGAGCGGGGACACGGAAGTGGAGACGGACAGACACCAGTGGGCAAAGGAGGAAATAAGAGGGTGGGTGTACCCGGCACCACGAGATTAGGAGCAGCTGGCATTTGGACGGAGCCAGAGAACGTGCCCAGAGACAGGCGAAGAGACAGACAGACAGATTCCAAGCAATAAAGGGGAGGGTATTGAGGGTCAGCACAAGGGAGAAATGTCTCCTTCCTCCACTGCCATCCAGTCCCAATCTTGGAGTCCTTTCTTCCCAGCACAGCCAGTGTTGTCTCAGGCCATCCCCTGCCCCCTTCACCATATGGGGTGCAGACCACAGACACCTTTCCTCCAGAATGCTTTCCTGCCCACGCCCCAGCCTCCTTACCAGCTATGTGGCCTCCTGGCTGGGTTCCGGGAGCTGCTTCAGGGCAGTGCTAAGCAGCTCCGTCAGGGTGTCCAGCTTCCCTGCCAGGGTGTCAATGCGCTTTTCCAGGGCCTGATGTGAGCTGCTCAGACCCAGCTGCAGGTCACACAGGATCATGTGCATCTGGGCAGAGAGAGGGTCGGAGGTATCAGAGGGCTGAGGTACAGCCTCCCTGTCCGGTGGGGAAGGCAGTGGAACCAACATTTAGTTACGGGCCCTCAAGGTTTATCCTCAGTTGTAACAGGTACAAAGTATTGACCTCTACCACACCCCGCTACTTGGCAAAATCCTACTAGTCATGGGAGTGAAAATCCTGTCCCCATATTTACAGCTGAGGAAACAGGCCTGGAGCAGTTAATTGACAGGCCCAAAGCAGCCCCTACAATAGGGCCTGGGATGTTGGAGGTACTCACTAATACTGATGAACACCTGCCTTCAAAATCCACCTAGCCCTTTCCCTGCCTTCTCAAACCAGGATTCACAGCTTCATCCTTGAGGGCATGTGAGCTTTCTATGAGAATTCTTTAACTCTGTGTTTTATGGCTCGATAATCTTAGGAAATTAGCGCCTGTCAGTTCTGGCAGATCTAGGCCACCACCCCCTCCCTGAGCCATGCAGCGTAGAGGCCGGTACCTGTGGCTGTGTTTACCATGGCAGGGGTGCCGAGGACCACTGTTTGAACTGTCACGGACTAATGAGGAAAAGCAAAGGCCACCAGATAAGCAAAAGACGCTGTGAGTCCAGCCAAGGGGTGTGACGTCCCCGCCCTGAGGGGGCGAGCTGAGCGGCTTGGCCAGGCAGGGGAGGCACCCCGGGTCCTGGCCCCCTCTTCACAGCAGCAGCAGAGATTGAGTTTCACCGAGACAGTCGCCCTTCCCCATGCCCGTGTTGTGCGTTTCCATTTTATTGGTTTTGCCATGTGTATTTGGGCTTGGTTTGTAAATTTGCTTTGGTTTTATTATTGTGTAAGAGTCAGAAGTTGAAGGAATTTTATATCCGTTCACATGTAAGTAAGTTGACAATAAAAATAATTTAAAACCAAACACTGGAGTCCTTTGTGCCTTTTTTTTTTTAAGTTTAAAAGGGATCTCTCTGTATAATGCATGACTTTTAGAAACTCGGTATTGCATCATTCATTCATCCAACCACAAACCTTTATTGAGTGCCTGTGTGCCAGGCCCTGGCCAGGGTTCCTTCCCTATTCCGGGGCCAGAGTTCCCTGCCCGTGGCCCCAGCCTCCCTCTCCGCTCCCACGGGATCCCGGTACCTTGGAGATGTCCACCATGGAGTTCACTTGTTCCCGGAGCTTTCGGTGTTTCAGTCGCACCTGGCGGAACCTGTGGGGAGAAGTAGGGCGTCAGTTTTCCCATCAGCCTGGTCCCCAGATGTGGCCCCAGCGCAGGGGAGGGGTGAGGGGAGGAGAGACCCACGCATATACAGTACAAAGAGGAAAAGTTGCTAGAGAGCTGAAGTGGGGGGCTGCACCCATGAGTCCACCTCCCTGGGAGAGACCCAGGTATGCAGATCCACAGACACCCCGAGATATGCAAAATCAGCCACCACAGACTCTCAGAGTCACTATGAGGTCCAGGCTGATATCTGTTCAGTCACACATGGGTGCATGTGGGTTGTACACACACACACTCACACACACACACACACACACACACACACACACACCAATCCCCCTCCCCCCCATGTGGGTGCCACTAGGGTGTGGGCGCGCACACACACACACACACACACACACCAGCCCTCACGTGTTGATAGCAGCCAGCAGCTTGCGCTGGTGCCTGCGGGCAGCTCCAGAGTCCTTCCTGCGTGTATGTTTGTAGAACATCCAGGCCTCTTGTAGCACTCGGGCAGCTGACTCCTTCATCTGGGGGAGGGTGGCACAGTGTCGGTGCAGACAGACCCCCCTGGCTCTGGGAAGAGGGGCTGGGAGCCTGGGTCTGAGGGAGGAGGGGCCAGGGGCCTGGACTCCTGGGTCTGAGGGAGGAGGGGCTGGGGGCCTGGACCCCTGGTATCTGAGGGAGGAGGGGCTGGGGGCCTGGTCCCAGGGGTCTGAGGGAGGAGGGGCTGGGGGCCTGGACTCCTGGGTCTGAGGGAGGAGGGGCTGGGGGCCTGGACCCCTGGGTCTGAGGGAGGAGGAGCTGGGGGCCTGGACCCCTGGGTCTGAGGGAGGAGGGTCTGGGGGCCTGGACCCCTGGGTCTGAGGGAGGAGGGGCTGGGGGCCTGGACCCCTGGGTCTGAGGGAGGAGGGGCTGGGGGCCTGGACCCCTGGGTCTGAGGGAGGAGGGGCTGGGGGCTTGGACCGCTGGGTCTGAGGGAGGAGGGGCTGGGGGCCTGGACTCCTGGGTTTGAGGGAGGTGGGGCTGGGGGCTGGGGGCTGGGGGCTGGAGTCCTGAGTCTGAGGGAGGAGGAGCTGGGGTTGGGACTCCTGTATAGCCCGCCCTCACCTCTTTGGCATACTGGATGTCCATCATGAAGTTGTGCACATGCTTCTCTGCCTTATTGAACTCCAGCTTCCGAGCCACCACCGCCACCAGCAGGGCTGTGCAGCAGACTCCCTGTGGGCACAGCAGGCACTGTGTGTGACACAGGGCTGTGGAGCTCTGTGGGCCAGCCCTGTTCCACCAGCTCTCCTTGCCCCCCCCCTGCCCCCCAACAGCCACAGAAAGCAGGCCCGACCACCCCTTGTCTGTTTGTTGACAGACAAGCAAACAGCTCCAAGCGGGGAGCGAGGATTAGAAGTCACGGGTCTGAGATGAACTCCTGTGTGTATTTACACCATCAAAATATTCTCTTTGGTTAAGGGTATGAATGGAGGAGGAGAGGAGGGCTGGGCTGGGCAAGGGGCAGACCTCAGGCTCCTGCGGGAACCATTCCTCCCTGCTGCTCACACCCAGTTGGCCATCAGGTCACTGGGGTGTCCCTCACCCTCCTCCCTGGGGATTCAACATGTCCTTCCTGGGACAACATCAGGGCTGGGGACTGGTGGCTTGCGTCCTTGAGGTAAGAGGAGCCCGGTCTTCTTGGGAAGGTGAAGCCCAAGGCATTGGGTGCTGGGTCTCGGGGGGTGGAGTGGGGGGATAAGGGTTGCGTGGGGGAGACTGGATGCCTGGGTCTGTGAAGGGGAAGGGTGAAATGTCTGGATTCGGGCAGAGGCTGACTCTGGGAGGAGGCATCATGGGGCTGGAGAGCCTCTGCCTCATCCTTGAGGGACTGGCGCTGGGGTGGGGGTGGCAGATGCCCGGGGCCATTATAACAGCCCCCCCCCCCTTTCCTGAGCATTTCCTATGTGCTGGGCACCGTTTGGGATCCTTTACATGTTTCAATTCATTTAATCTCCTCAAGAACCCGAGGAGTTCACTGGTATAAGTATCCTATTTTATTTTTTTTTTAAATATATTTTATTGATTTTTTACAGAGAGGAAGGGAGAGAGATAGAGAGTTAGAAACATCGATGAGAGAGAAACATCGGTCAGCTGCCTCCTGCACATCTCCTACTGGGGATGTGCCCGCAACCCAAGTACATGCCCTTGACCGGAATCGAACCTGGGACCTTTCAGTCCGCAGGCCGACGCTCTATCCACTGAGCCAAACCGGTTTCGGCAAGTATCCTATTTTATAGACGAGGAAACTGAGGCCTGGGAGGTACTCCTATATGGCTTGCTTCCAGCTAGGAAGTGGCAGGAGCAGGATTTGGCCCCAGGCAGCCCGGCCCCCCAGGCATACTCTCCATGATTAGACTCTGTGGCCTCGATGGAGGCTGGGAGCTTGGATTCCTCTCCCAGAGCCTGAGTCCTAGATGACTAGGGGGCCAGGGGGCCAGGTGGTGGGGCAGGATGCGGAGCCTTGACGGGGCTCAGGGCTGGATTCCTGGATTCTGGGAGGAAATGGGGCTGGGAAGTTAGGGGCCTTGTGTTCCTGAGGAGGATGAGGGCTGGGATCTTAGGTTTCTGAGAGAGCAAGGGTTTGGGGCAGCGGTTCTCAACCTGTGGGTCGAGACCCCTTTGGCGGTCGAACGACCCTTTCACAGGGGTCGCCTAAGACCATCCTGCATATCAGATATTTACATGACGATTCATAACAGTAGCAACATTACAGTTATGAAGTAGCAACGAAAATAATTCTATGGTTGGCTCACAACATGAGGAACTGTATTTAAAGGGCCAGAAGGTTGAGAACCACTGGTTTTGGGGATGGATTCCTGTGTTTTAAAAGGAAATGGGGCTGTGGGGGCCCAGACGCCCAGTTTCTTGAGGGTGGCCCTGACTGCCTGCGTTGGCTCCATGGCTTCCTGGAGCCAGGGGATGACCGGTGCGGAATAGGAGAGGGTCCCTGAGGTGGCTGTACTCACCATGACTCCAGTGCAGAGGCAAACAATCTTGCCCCACATGGTGCCGGGCACCACGTCCCCATAGCCGATGGTCAGGAATGTGATGGGGATCAGCCACAGAGTGTCCGAAAGGTGGCCGGTGGCGTTAACAGCCTGCCTATGGAGAAGGATGGGTTAGTTCTGAAATTGCTCCCGGGGTCCCATGGTGTTTGACACCCTCCTTCCTAACACATACCCACAGTCCCAAGAAGCACCCAGAAAAAAAAAGCCAGTAAGTTCTGGGCTTTGGAGAGCCTGGCCTCCTCGCTGCTGTGTGCGCTGGGCTGGACACTCAACCTCTCTGATCTGTGGGACTTGAACCTGGGTGCAGCCAACTCCAAAGCCTGCTCGGTGTCAGTGAGGCTACCAGGGCTGCTGCATTCAGAGTGTGCGGTTGAGGGGTTGAGCCGGGGCGGAAACCCAGCCCGGAAGTCCACTTGTCAGACCCCGGCAGGGGGCTGCATCCACCCAGAGGAACGGGAGCCTTTCTTCTAATTTCTACAGGATGCTGTCTGGCCTAGAGGTGGCGCTATTGGGGCTAAAAAGGTGGGTGGGACTCTACAGAGTCTTGGTGGGACTCTGCATTTCCCCCTCACTTCCTAGAAGGGGACATTTCGGTCCAGCCATGGAAGGGATTTGAAAATCGGGACTTGGCCAACTCTGGCCCACAGACCCCTCCTGCATCAGGGTCAGTAGGGAACGACATCTCAGACCAGTGAACTAGTGAATAGAAGTGGGGGCTGAGTCTGTGCTGTAAATGAGCCCACCCTCCTCACCCCAAGTGCAGTCAAGCTGGAGGACCTCTGCCTTAGGACTTAGAAATGTGACTCCCTCCCCATCGTCCCGTATTTCAGATAAGAAACATGGTGGGAGGACCATTCCTTGACCCTGATCATGACTGATTCCCCAGCTGGGGAAACGGAGGTGAGGTCCTGCAAGGTGAAGTTTAAAATTACAAAAGATTAGAATTGCCAGGGAGACTTTAAAGAAGGTGCAATTTGTCAAATGGACCCATTTTACAGATGAGAAAACAAGCTCGGAAAGGAGAGATCTAAAGCCAGGTCTCTCACTCTCCATCCCCGCCCCCCCTCAAGAACCCTGTGCCAGGTGGACTTGAAACCAGAGGCTCTCAAACTTGAGCGGGCATCACAATCACTTGTTAAGACAAATTGCTTGGCCCCTCCTGTCAGAGGGTTTTAAATCTGGTTGGTCTGGATGGGGCCTGAGGATTTGGGTTTGCAACAAGTTCTCAAGTGATGCTGCTGGCCCTGGAACCACACTTTGAGAACCATGGGCTAAGGGTTACCCCCAATGTGTGTGTGTGTGTGTGTGTGTGTGTGTGTGTGAGAGAGAGAGAGAGAGAGAGAGAGAGAGAGAGAGAGAGGAGGGGGGAGGGGAGAGAGAGACAGACTGAGGTCCTGAAAGAGCACATGGGCCCAGCATCGGGTCGCACGCTGTCCAGCAGGCAGCCTGGAATCGGGTACCAGTTCCCTCAGGGAATTCTCTTCCAGAGCAGCCCCCCAATAACCCACGTGGGCATCCCGGTGGGCATCTACAGTGCATCTGTGCCAGTTCCTCCAAGGCAGACCAAAGCTTGGCCAGGCCCCAGCGCCTGTGCTTTGAGGGAACAGATGCCTGGCACCCGAGGCAGGAGGTTGGGAAGCAGGAAGGGAAGGGCTTCCTAGGGTCTGTGTGTGCCCGGGGAGCCCGGAGGCCGCAGGTGGAGGCAGGGCTAGGGCTGGCCTGGACACATGCGGACAATAGCCTTCTGCGCTGCCTGGCCCCCAGGGACCCAACCTGCACCGCCGACAGGGCGCAGCTGCTGTAAGCGGCTTCTCCGGAGGCTCCTGGCA
>NW_005871450.1:282803-284394 GCF_000147115.1 Myotis lucifugus | reverse complement strand
ATATTGTTTTTGTGATTAATCACTATGCTTTAATGATGTTCAATTTGTAACAATGAAATTGGGGGTCACCACAACATGAGGAACTGTATTAAAGGGTCGCGGCATTGGGAAGGTTGAGAACCACTGGTGTAAATGCTCCCAGATGGCTGATTCAAGCTGCCACCGTGATATCACTGAACAAGTTGGGAAGAGACATGCACAGCTGGCTCTTCCAAGCTGCACAAGCCCACCTCAACAAACCATGGTTTTGTCTTTAACTGTGCACTGAATGTTTTAGGGTGGGGGAGAAAGAGAGAGAGAGAGAGAGAGAGAGAGAATGAATAGAATACCTAGCTTTGTGCTGGGCATACTGATTTTCAATTCTTCCTGTCCTTCCTCCCTGAGCAAACAGCACGTGACTGTGATCACCTAGCCACCTGAAGTGGTGGTCTTGCGAGCGGCCAAGTGCCCTTATCTTGTTCCCCATCTGCCAGGTTCTCAGAACTGGGCAGCCTGTAGAGGAAATTCTAAGGTCGGCCCACTGAGGAATGGATCACGTAGGCAAGCACGTTTTCTCGATTTCTACAGAAGACATGCTCTGAACAGACGTGTGCAAAGTTGAAGCTGCCTTAGACGAAATCAAGAAAAGTCCCAGTGGAGTGAAGGGCCTGGAGTGTAACACACCCCCAGGTGGCCAGTCTCTGACCAGCCTCACCTTTCCCTTCAACCCCTGACATAAGAGGTGTGTGGGGCACAGGGTGGAGGCCCCGCAGATTTCCAAAGGAATACAGAAGCAGTGGTACATCTGGTGGAATCCCGACAGCCTCCCAGGTCATCTGGCGTGTATAGCAAAGGTGCAGACACAGTGCCCGCACCCGGCAGTGTCTGGTCTCAGCTTCTAGCCCTTGGCTCAGCTTCTGGCACAGAGTAGGTGCTCAAGAAATTTTTGTTAATGCCTGTTTTTTAAAAGGTTAATGAATTTCTTTTATTCCTTTAGATCTATTGCAGAAATGGTGTAAGGCAGCTCAGTAAGGTTTGTTGAATTAATAAGTGTCTTAGTCCTCCAGCTCCTGGTCTCACATGTTCCTGGATATAAAATGTAACTAAATCTAAATGAGATGCAAGGTGTTAATAAAGGTTGCCAGTGACTTTTTTTTTTTGCTTTTCTGTAGTCTTCAAATGTATCTTCAAAGAACATGGATCACTTTTGTTATTTGTGAAAAACGTTCATTATAAAAATAACCTGTAAGTAAAAAGTAAAACAGCAGGGTGTCAGCCGTTCAGAAGCGAGAGGCTCCGAACCGAGGGCCCGGGCACGTTGGGTGGGCCCAGCATGGGCCTCCTTGCCCTACCGGACTCTTGTCACAGTTGGGTTCTCTCTCAGCCTCTGCTTCCACAGCCTCCCGCCCACCAGGCACTGACTAATGATGCTCCCCTTCAGTAACAAGTCTGAGTCAGAAGTGGAAATAGAGTCAAGTCCTAGAGTGGGGAAGTCACAGGCCTCACCCAGGACCACCGGCAAGTTGGAAATTCAGTGCACCTCGTCCCCAGCCCTGTCCCGTCACGTGCTGTGGCGAGCTGGGGCCACGTGCACCTGGAAACCCGAGCAGGA
>NW_005871450.1:274281-280068 GCF_000147115.1 Myotis lucifugus | reverse complement strand
GGTCACTATTTTAGGATCTGTAGTCCTGCTGCTGAAACGCTCAGTCCTGTCAGAGCCAATGAGAGAAAACCTGAAACTTGTTTAGGTGGATGGGACTAGACTGAAACCACCCACCCGCCCAGCCTTTCCGCAGCCTCTGCAGGTGACACAGGGAGGGGAGAGCGGTGGCTGGAGGAGTCACTCCCCTGAAAGAGAGGGGCAGGCGGGGTCTCCGGCTCTACACCAAGGAGGCCTGGGAGTCAGGAGCAAGTCCCTCCGGGCCATTGGGTACTGCCCTGAGGCTGGCTTCGCCTTTTAGAGGAATCCTCCTTGTTAAAAAAAAAAATGCAGGTGTTTGGGAATCCGCTTTCCCTCTGAATTTTTATATCCTTGGTGTAATAAATTGCCTTCATCTCGTCACCAGCAAACCCGGGACTCCCTGTCAGTGCAGGCGCCATGAACATACACCAGATAAAGTCCACCCTGCCGCTCCCCTCAGGAACGAATAAATAGCTGTTGACCTGAGCTGGGAAGTTACTTAACCTCTCTGGGTGGAAGTTCCCATATCTTTTTAAAGGGGGGCGTTGGGCCAGATGATTTCCAACGCTGTAATATGCTGTCAGTTCCAGAACAGTATGTCCCAATCTTTTTATTTAAGCCATACTCCCTTTTGATGAACATAAAATCTAAGTGCCTTCCTTCACTGTTAAATGTCAAAGCACATTAAATATTGTACCTTAAATAAATCAAGGCAATTTTAATATTACTAGAGGCCCGGTGCACAGATTTGTGCACCGGTGAGGTCCCTCAGCCTGGCCAGCAGGGATCGGGCTGAAACTGGCTCTCCAGCATCCCCTGAGGGGTCCTGGATTGTGAGAGGGCGCAGGCCAGGCCGAGGGACCCCTCCAGTGCATGCACCGGGTCTCTAGTATGCATATAAGATCTTTGGTTAATCTCTTCCCGCCCTCCCCTTCCCCCTTCCCTCTGAGATTCATCAGTCTTTTCCATGTTTCCATGCCTATGGTTCCGCTCCTGCATTGAGCATCTGCCCCCTGGTGGTCAGTGCGTGTCATAGCTACCGGTCAGACGGTCAAACGGTCAGCTGGTCACTTAGGCTTTTATATAGATAGATTATAATTTTACAAACTACATGTTATCCCTTCTCACACTCAGAATTTCTCATTTCCCCCTGCCCCTTCAGTTGTCACTATTCTGTAATAATAGGTATAAAATAAGAGGAGTTGAGCTTATCTAAGCTCTTCTGTAAATGTATTTGGAACTACGGAATACAGTTGACCCGTGAACAACACAGGTTTGAACTGTGCAGGTCCACGTACAAGCAGGTTTTGCCCTAACTATGCAGTCGGTGCTCCATACACATTTCAAATCCGTGGGTTCAACCCACTGCCAGTTGAAAACAGTACATATGTTCAGTCCATGGTTTGGAATCCACGGATGTGGAGGGCCGACTGTATCGATTGTTATGCGCCATTTTCTATGCGGGACGTGAGGACCTGCGGAGTTTGGTATTGGCAGGGGGTGCTGGAACTAGCCCCGTGGATGCTGAGGGGTGGTCGTCGTTTTTATGTTTCCTAATATCATTTATGAATATGTAGATATGTGATATGTACATGTCTAGATACATCAGATTTTACCTGTGTCTATACTGTAGGTATATTTTGTGTTCATAACATACAGAAAGAAAATCCAAGCTTTTGGGGCACTTGCCAGCACTTGCTGACCTGCACAGGCAGAGAAGGCCCTAAACGTGTTTACAGAGAGCTCTGTTTAGAGGCCACCTCCTGCCCCTCCCTGCAGCCAGCTCTGTGACCTTGGGCTACGTGCTTACTGTCTCAAGGCTTTGGTTTTTCTAGTCTCTTCCATAAGGAGTGGCTTTGTGAGTGCTTCTAGCTCTAACCTTGTCGTACCTGGCAGAATGAGCATGAGAGGAACCAGTCGTGTGCCCAGCACGCGCTGACCTTCTTGTTCAGTGCTGTGTAGCAAATGACCCCTCCCTTATGCCGGGAAGAGAGAAAAGATCCAACTTCTCCGAAGGGACTGTCAGAGACCCGGTGCTGGTGCTACCAGCTGAGGTGGCCGGTGGGGTTGAGAGCAGAGCAGGGGAGAGAAGAGCCCAGACTAGTTGAGTGGTGAATGACCATGGAAGCTCTGTGGCCAATTGCTTCTGTGTGTCCAGCAGATGCAGAGGCCAGATCACCCCGAATGGGGTCGTCATGCATTCATTCACAGGAATGTGCTGCTGTTCTGGGCACTGGGATACAGCAGCAAGCAAGACAGACAGAAATCCCGTAAGCCCTTAAAACCTTCACTGGGATCTTCATTCACTGACAGAGACTTAATGAAAGGAACCCAGGACTCCACTGTGCCCTGCAGAATTCTGCCCAAGGCAAGGCCCCACCTAGCCCATGAAGGAGGCCTCTAGGGCTTGGCTCTGCTGATTCACGCGCCTTCCTCTATTCTAGGCCTTTTGGGACAAGAGCCAAGTCTTGTTTAGGGGGATAACCAAGTGTTTTGTGGCATCTGCTTTGAGCAGTGGCTGTAAATTAGTTTGGGGGTTTGAGTTACTGATCTCATCACCCAAAGCCCAGTCTCTGTTGAGCTTCCTGCTGAACCAGCTGACAAGCAGCAATGAGGACACCTCATCTTCCAGGTGTGTGTCCTACCGATTCACAGCCCATATTTATCGAGGCCAGGAGAAGGCAAGGCAGAGCTCAGAACCATGGCAACTCTCCGGGGACAGTGAAGATTTCTTTGTTTCCCTAAGAATTCCTCCTATAGTTTCATGACATTTCTTTTTTTGTTGTTTTACCCCTAGTCTTACTATTTTCAACAAGTTAAAAAGAATGTCACTGTACTAAGTGTTGGGCTCCATATCTCTGAGCACGTAATCCTCTCAACAGCCCTAAGAAGTAAGACCAATATGATACCATGTTGAACTTGAGGAAGATAAAGCTTAGGAATGCCTTGCCCCAGGTCTCAAAGCGAGGCAGGTGTAGAGCCTGGTTTTGAACACAAAATCAGGGAAGTGCGTGCTTTGCCTGCTTGCTGGTCATTGTCCCTCGCTGCCTTGCTGCATAGATCGCCTGTTGCCCTGCCCTGCCCAAGCTCCAAGGCCTGACCCGTTCACCTGCCAGCTAGCAACTCGTACGTAGCACAGGGCTTCAGACTTGATTTGCTTAGTTGCAGAGCTTTGTTCAAATAGAATCTCATGTGGAACCTCAGTCTATAACTGTATATGCAAAGGAAGCCACCGGGGTGGAACTTGGGGTGGGTGCTTGAGCCACTCCTGACCTGGCCTACTCCTGACCTCCCAACCACCCAGGCCTTCATAGAACAGCATCTGGAGTTTGTTGTAGTGGAGAGAACATGGACTTTAGAGGCTAACAAAGCAATTCACATGACTCCCCACTAACTGTGGGGGCAGGTCGCCTCGTGTCTCTCCATCGTGTCTGCAAAATAAGGACTCTGTCTGCCTCACGGTGCACAATGACTGGTCTGAGGCACCTTCATGCAGATATACCCAGAGCATGGCTTCATTTCCTCCCACTTCTCCCCTTGGCATGCCTCTCCCCTGTGTCCCCCTGGATTGGATTTACACCTTTCAGTACCCATAGACCTCCTTTCTCCTGTGCCACTTCCCACCTCCTGCCACGCACTGCAGTTATCTGTGGACTCTCTCAGAACATTCACCAATTTCTAGGATCCTTTCAGGATCAGGGGCGGTCCTTTTCAACTCTCTATTCCCAGCACCCAGAATCATCCCTGCCATGGCCCTGGGAAGCAGAGCTGCCATGCAGCGGGAGGGACACTGCCCAGGGGCCAACACATCTGGGGCCAAATCCCAACTCAGCCTCTGCGCAGCCCTGAGACCCTAGACTTGTGACTTGTAAAATGACAGGGGACTGGACTGTGTGCTCTTTTAGAAACTTGCTCATTGTCAGCACCTGTGATTCGGCCCCGGGATTTTGAGGATCATGGCATATACAGAGAGATGGGCACCTGGCAGCATTCCGATCTTGGTCTCCTGTTTGTTTGTTTATTTCTTTATTTTTATTTTGAGAGAGAGAGAAACATAGGCTTGTTGTTCCACTTATTTATGCATTCGTTGGTTGATTCTTGTATGTGCCCTGACCAGAGATTGAGCCTGAAACCTTAGCATATGGGGACAACACTCCAACCGACTGAGCTACCTGGCCAGGACCTACTTGTTTAAGGGTGTGTGTGTGTGTGTGTGTGTGTGTGTGTGTGTGTGTCTATTTAGGCCATTGGTTATGGGACTTTGGAGGTCAGTGGTAATGTGAAAAAGCCCATCGTAGAAAAACCATGAAATTCGGAGTCAAACAGACCCGAGTGAGACTCTTGCCTTACATTGACTAGCTGTGTGAGCGTGGGTTAACTTCCATGACCTTTCTGAGCCTCATTTTCCTCCGAAATGAAAGCGATCGTTCTTGCCTCGTGGAGTTACAGAAGGAACGGAGGTAGAGTAGTTTCCTGGCACATGGTAAGGAAATAAAGAAAGGGTAGCTATTATTGTCAATAAAGTGTGGCTATTTTTTATTAAGTTGAATGTTCCTCATGAAAAATGGGAAAACCAATTCAGTCAAGTGCTTCCTGTCTTCGTTTCTTGCCCCATCTCAGGGGATGTGCACGCTGAGGTCAGCCTACAAACTGTGGCCTATGATTCATCTTCTGCTTCCCACACTCTCGGAGGCAAGAATTGTCGGCCTGAAGATGATCACGTTGCCAAGAATCCCAAGGATCTGGCTTTCTAAATATGGTTTACATTCACATTAGGCCCAATATCAGCTCCTTAGGAAATGCTTTGAAGCTCCCAGGATCTCTCCTGGGTCCCTATCGTGGTCCATCTGGCCTTGGCCACCTCGCCATCGGGCTCACGCGAAGCCCCCTCCCAGGGCTGGCCACATTCCTTCTGCTCCTGACTTGTGCCCCAGGCACAAAAAGTTTGGGAGACCCTCTGCTTGGCACCGTGTGGAAACCCTCTGGGAGCCACCTTCTGTGCGCCCCCCCCCCTGTGTTGGCCTCTTGGGTCTGTACAAGGGTCATTTAGGTGCTTTGTGAATATCTTCCCAGGACTTGAAGGGATTGCTTTGTCTCTAAAGCCCCTGAGGTATGTTGATGAGGCTATTTAGGGATGGCTGAAGAAAGGGGGCAACAGGACCAAAAAGCCTAGCCTTGGGGGCCCTGACCCCACTCCGAAGGCATCCCTGTCCCAGCTGTGGCTGAAGCACTGACATGATGTGAGAGCCTCGTGGTTGGGAATAGCCTCTCTGGGGTCCATCTGCTTCGATTCAAGGTCCAGCTCTACCATTTATTAGCAGATTGCTTTGTCTCTCTACGCTTCAGTTGTCTGATTCTTAAAATGGGGAGGGTAGTGTACCCCATAAGGTTGTTGTGATGACTAAAGGAACTCACAAATGGAAAGTAGCACAGCAGTGAAACAGTTTGCTTTAAAAAAAAAAAAGTTAAGCTATCGTTAACCAGTTGACCGTTAACTGTTGCAGAGATTTTTAATGAATCCGAAGGGTTTTCCCTTGTGATCGGTGCAGTGGGAGAGTGCCTGGTGTGATGCTCCCTTGTGTGTTAGTGCTGTGGTGCGTCCCAACCTCAGCCAGAAGTAGTGTTGTCATTTCTTCCAAAAAGAATCCTATGTGTGTGGTGTGTGTACATGCAAGTGTATGCGTGTGTGTGTGTGTGTGTGTGTGTGTGTGTGTGTGTGTACAGGTACATAGATAAGCTCAAAACAAGATTCTTGCAATGGGAAAAAAA
>NW_005871450.1:270481-273980 GCF_000147115.1 Myotis lucifugus | reverse complement strand
CCTCTGCTATGGGGCCGTCCTGTGCACGGTGGGATATTGAACAGCTTCTCTGGCCTCCATCCCCGGCCCATGACTTTGCCAGTGTCCCCTAGGGGCCAAAATCACGCCCCCCCCCCATTAACCACCACTGCTATAAAATAAAACATCCCCATTTGTCAGATCATATTCTGTGCTTTTCTATATTTACGTTTTCCTCCAAGTTAAAATGTGTGCATGTGCACTTGTACCCTAAGCTCAGAAATAACTTCTCTGGAATCACATGGCAACGTGTAGAAAGTTTACTGTTTCAGCTTCCACAGGGCTGGTGATCATCAAGATAATTTCCTCATCACAGTCACATACAAAGCATCAAACAGGATATCTCACAGAAGCCCATAAGCTGCCGTCTTTCCTACCTCCAAGTCAAAACAGAAAAGAAAAAGAAATAACACATCTACACACACAGCTCCTTCAGAATTTTCAGCCACACCTGGTGCTTGCCCTCTGAGCAGAGAAACATACAGCCCCGCACCCCATCCATCAGACAAAGATAATCCTTGCATGTCATGCTAGTGGAAAAAAAAATGTATTGGAACCAAAGAATCTAGATGTCATTTAATAGACAAGAGGATTAATTTTTTCCCTCTTTCTCAGAGAGGGCTTTTATTCCCTTTTCTGATTATATTTTTGAATGCCCTTCAAGTAGCTGTTTTGCATGTTGATGGTGATGCAGTAGAATTTAATGAACTGTGAGCTAAAGCAGAGAGGCTGAGCTGCAAAATAAATGAGTGACAGGGACTTGCTGGTGAAGGCTGGCACCTCCGTTCCTCCCGTGCACATCCAGATGCTGATATCGGTTGGGTACCGAGAGCAGCCCAGCCCAGCCGTGCTGCACATGGGAGGCTCGTTAATGAGGTTCCAGGGTTTCCTGCAATTGTTCTTGTTATTTTGTCTGCCTCCAGGTGACCTCTAGTTGAGGAGGAAGCAAGCCATTTGTGCTTCTGAGCCCTAGAGAAAGTCAGTCCCTCCCAATGTCAGCGCCCCTTGGCTTCCCGGGACCATCGCTGGCTAATTAGCCTGCAGAACTTTTTGCCTGAAGATGCCAATTGACACAGTGCGGGTTTGGGTTTTTTGGTCAATTCAGATGAATTTTTTTGTTGGGATTAAATTTCTGTTCTTCTTGTTGTTAGTTGTCTTTTATGAGACTCGATTACACCAGAGAAGTATAAAATGATTAAAGGAAATTGGTCTCATCGAACATATTCCTTGTCAAGTCTGACAGTATTAATAAGACTTGGCAAGAGCATGTAAATCCATGCAAACTTTATTGTGTTCATAGTTTTTTTTTTTCTTTTTCACTTTAATTTGATGAATATATCGCCAATCCAGAATTAACTCCTGGATTGATATGTCTTTGGGGCTTCTTATGATCAGAAACAATACCTGTTGTTGTTGTTATTGTTTTAATATGTTTTTATTGACTTCAGAGAGAGGAAGGGAGACAGAGAAAGAGATAGAAACATCAATGATGAGAGGGAATCATTGATCAGCTGCCTCCTGCACGCCCCCTACTGGGGATTGTGCCCTGACTGACCAGGAATACAACCACTGAGTCACACCAGCTGGGCTGTTGTTTTTTATTTCATCTTTCCATCGTCCCTCTTAAAGTGCAGGTCGAATAATAGGTCCTAAAGAAATTCTTGTAATAGATCCGAAGGAAAGAAATGACAGACTGACTGATTAGCACAAGGTTAGACCTTAAATCAAGCATTACAGCAAAGAGCATCTACAACGAAATAGGACCACATATTTTTGCACATTACATTTTTATATTTTGAACTTGCTACTGCTCAAATTAGAGTTAATGCTGGGTCGAGAACATAGCAGGTCAACATGTTCTCAAATCCTGGCTTTTCTTTTTACTCTGCGAATGGAAGACAAAAACAACAATAAAGCTAATAAGCTTATTGAGCCCTTATCTGTGCAAAGCTCTTCGTGTGTTATTTAATCCCATGGCCACCCTGAGGTGCTGTGGTCTTGTTATCCTGGTCTCCCACCCAAGGGAAGGGAGACTCAATGGGTTTAAGAAATTCGCTTAAGGTCAGGCAGAACCAGGATCCCCATCTCTGTCTGCCTCCAGATCACTTTAACCACTATCCTGGTTGAATGTTTTTGGATCTGCAACCCCTTAACTAAACTTTAATACAGAAAAGTCGTTTTTGTTTCCTGGGGGATGCTGGAGACTAAGTGACAGGTGCCTGGGGGCAGCAGAGCTCCCGTCTCCTCCTCACTTTTGTAAGCTCTGCCACTGATCCTGTCTGCTTATTGGCATTGGTGACAGATTTGGGCACAGTTTTGAGGGAAGGAGGAAGGGAAGAATAAATCGGTTATAGTGAATGTGTTTAGAACCTTGGCCACAGCATTTTAATACACCTTTAAATATCAGAAAGTAAAAAGAAGAAAACTTGTAGAAGAGGTGGAGTGGGCACCACCAGCAGGTCTGCCTCTCATTTCTTGTTTATCTCCAACAAATGAACAGACCCTGAGACCCACAGATTTAGAGGCGATTTCCTCTAAATTCAGCGAAATTCCCTCTTTTTGCATGTTCCTGTGAGTTAAGTAGAAATGTTATAAATAAACAAATAACCGATGTAGTGGTGCTGCTCAAAGTTGGAGATAGATTAATAGGATCTTTGTAACCTTAGGATTATTGAATTCATTTTTTAATTGAAAATGAACTTCTGCCTATAATCTTACCAAAGCTTATCTTGAAGGCTGAATGTCTTAGATTTACCTTCTTCAGGTCACATGGTTTTGATTTATTCATGTCTTCAAAATATGTTTATTGAGCACCTACTCTATACCAGGCATTGTTCTAGAACTGCAGATACAGTGGTAAACAAGACAGGTAAGGGGTGACTTTCTTGAAACCTACTTTCTGCTGGGTTAAATAACGTAAACAAAAATTCAGTTGAGCCCTATGAAGAGCTGGCACAGTAGTGTCCCAGCAGAGAGCCCCGCAGTGAGGTGTGTGTGAGCTCAGGGAAGTGCGTGGAGAGCAGAACTGCAGAGCCCTCTAGGCCAGAGTCCGGAGTTTGGGTTTTTTTCTGGGTATGTTGAGAAGACACTGGAGGGTTCTGAGTGAGGGAAAGACATCACCTGGTTTATATTTTTAAAAGGTCACTCTACCTGCTTGGAGCCTGGGAGACTTTGTAAGGACCAGTGCATAACCAGGCAGATGAGAAAAGGATAAACTTGAGACCCATTTTGGAAATGTAGCTGACAGACTTTTGCTGATGGATTGAACTGGAAAAAGGAGGAGTCGACGTTTAGCGTTAGTTAGAAAGGAGCAGCACCTAGTGATCTGGGCAGGTAAAGCAGCAGAAGACGGCGGGCTTAGAAGCTAAAGAGAGAAAGTGTTTCAGAATCACAGTCCAAATGCCAGGGAGGGTGAGGTGAGAGGAGAATAAGAGAAGAGTTACTAGATTTGCCAACAAGAGGTTGTTTGGTTGACTTTGGG
>NW_005871450.1:267019-270375 GCF_000147115.1 Myotis lucifugus | reverse complement strand
CTTGCAGCTGGTCCCGCTGCCCCCGGATCTCTGGGTCCTATGGCTCCCATCCCTGTGCAGCTGTCACCTGTGAACACTAGGCCCTGAGCTCCTGAGGACTGGAACTGGGCCTTTTGTGCCCCAGCATGGAGTACATTTCCTGACATGGAGGACAGACAGGTGGAAGGAAGGACTCCTGAAATCCCAATTCAGGTGCCTTGGCCTCCTCCACTTCACCAACTGAGCATATACAAGGGCTGTTGCAATGCTTGTTTGCTTATCCATCCCATCACACACACACACACACACACACACACACACGCACGCACGCACACACACGCACGCACGCACGCATACATGCACACCTGACTAGGCATTTCAAGGAGCCCTGTCATTATGCTCTCCGTGATGTTCTCTGAGTTAAAACAGTGCAGGATCTGTAGTTGGTGCTCAATAAAAAAGGGAGGAAGCAAGCAAGGAGGGAAACTTGGCTTGCTGGTTGTGAAAAAGCCCAGTGTCACATGGAGGCAAGTATGCTCACTGAGAAGACAGCGCTCGTTGAGAAGGGCCACCTCTGTTCAGACACAGTTGGAGAGGCTGACAAGGGGAGCCGTCCACCCCCAGGGCGCTGGGAGGCTGCTGCTGTGATCCCGGACCACAGCTGGGTTCCGGGGGCTGGCACTGTAACATGACCCTGGCCTCTGACTCATCCCTGGCTTGTCCTCGCTGTGCTGTACGAACTCTCCGGTCCATTCCTCAGAGCTGCCTCCACCGAGGAAGATTGGAGGAACAGTCATCGCTCTATTTAAATCCGAGGGAAGAATGTTGCCAGCTCTGATGCAAAGGTCATGTTGGATCCTCCCCATCCTGCACAGTGAGTGGAGCAGCATTTCCCAGACAGCGCTCCTTTCCCGGAGAAGTCAACCAGGGCTCTGGCAGCTCGCGTTTGGGTGGACACATGCTTGGGAAGCGCTGCAGCCAGATCTGTTCCGGAGGGAGACCCACAGCAGCCGTGAGCCCGTCACGGCTCTCGGAGGTCTTGGAGGACAAAACAAAAACACATCTCTCGCGCTCTGGAGTCTCATCACTCGTAATTTATCTGAATTCACCACATGCCCTGGCAATGATAATAATGCACTTTTGTTTCTAATAATGTGGCCCCAGACACAATCCCACTCCTTCATCTGGTGCCTGAGCAGAGAATCAAAGATCTTTCCCAACCCCTGGAGGAGACACTGGCCGTGGGAAGAGCCCACTGTCCCCAGACCATGTGGGGTGTATTTTACGAGCAGAAGGGTTTTGAAGGGTGCTTCTGATTATACATGACTCGCACCTCACACCCCGATGCTGGCACCCAGCTCCTATCTGAGCTGCAACTCCGCTGTCGCACTTTTCCTTCTGGAAGGGCCTCTGGCCCAGAGGCGTGGCTCATGGTTGATTGTCAACCTTTGAACCAGGAGATCACGGTTCCATTTCTAGTCAGGGCACATGCCCGGGTTGCGGGCTCGATCCTCAGTATGGAGTGTGCAGGAGGCAGCTGATCAATGATTCTTTCTCATCATTGATGTCTCTCTTGCACGCGCTCTCTCTCTCTCTCTCTCTCCCCCTTCCTTCCTCTCTGAAATCAATTAAAAATATACTTTTAAAAAAAGAGCCTCTGGAGCATTTGCTCAAGGAGCTCGTTCTAGTGCTTTGCCCAGGTCACTGGCAGTCCCCTCCGAGAGTGCCACATGTGAGGATCCGTGTGGGCTGACCTCGGGACGCCGCACGTCTCTGAAGAAGGTCTTAAGCCCTGTTGTTTCTAAAGTCAAAGTGCTTGTCCCATCCTCGTATATTTACTATGGCAGATCTGCCCCCCCGCCCCCGCCGGCAAAAGGAGCTATTAAAGTGATGTGGCCTCACCCTGGCCGGTTTGGCTCAGTGGATGGAGCGTCAACCTGCGGACTGAAGGGTCCCGGGTTCGATTCCGGTCAAGGGCATGTACCTGGGTTGCGGGCACATCCCCACTAGGGGATGTGCAGGAGGCGGCTGATCGATGTTCCTCTCTCATCGATGTTTCTAACTATCTCTCTCCCTTCCTCTCTGTAAAAACTCAATAAAATATATTTTAAAAAAACAAAAAAACAAACATCTTAAGACTGTTATTTCTCTCCAGAAGAAACAAAGTTGAGGTATTCTGTTTAACAGATGTGTGATCTCCAGCCAAACATGGTTCCTCCATGAATGAACAGCCTTGCCCTATGCTGTTCCAGTCCTTTCCTTCTAAAGCAGATCTTCGTTGGAGCCTATGTTCATAAAACTGGTGATGTTCGTAAATACGGAACGCTACACGAATTTGAGTGTCATCCTTGGGCAGGGGCCATGCTGATCCTCTCTGTATTATTTCGATTTTAGTGTATGTGCAGCCGAAGTGAGCACGGAAGGGATTCTTGATGTGCGGGCTCCTAACAGTCTCCCTGGCCCCAGCCTCTTCCCCCTCAGACCTCCTCCTGTCTGCTGATCTGTTTCCAACAGGAAAGGAATCTTACCCCCCTTCCTCAGGGCCCTTGCTGCTTTCCTGCTGACCTGGGGCTATCGCTGGGACGTTCACATCACCCTGGTTTGAACCCTGCGTTCCTGCCATCTTTTTCTGCCTCCTGTTTGTCCTCACTTACATTGTCGCATTTGTTCTCTTGCAGTTTTCTGGGGCTCTATTTCTCTTTGGCTAATAGAGCTCGGTCATCCCCAGGGCTCAGATCAAGCCACCTGTACGTAGAACCCCCTCCAGTCCAGTGTGGGCCTCAAGGCCCGGACCCTGTGCTTCCGGAGGACCCTGGTCGCTACTCTGCTACTTGCCACGTGTAGCATAAGTGCTGGTTTCCTCACCACTAGGCTGTGAGCAAGTGGAGACCGGGCAACTATATCCTCTTAATAAGGTTTCCACAAGTGTTCGTTGAGTTAACAAACATATTTATTTAATGAAGAATTATGCAGGCAATGAAATACTTGTTCTCGGTATTTTGATGGGCACATTCTGTGGATTCCATGTAGGCACTGACTCTGAAGAACAGAAAGCACCTTCCTAAAATGGCATTTTAAAAAATCCAGAGGCTCTTTTCCTTCCAAAGATGACCTCGATCTGGCCCGAGGACAGCAAATACTGTGAAAGACCTAGAGCAGCGGTCGCCAACCGGTGGTCCGTGAGGTCCGAAAGGTTGGCGACCGCTGCCCTAGAGCAGGGGTGGGCAAACTTTTTGACTCGAGGGCCACAATGGGTTCTTAAACTGGACCGGAGGGCCGAAAAAAAAAGCATGGATGGAGTGTTTGTGTGAACTAATATAAATTCAAAGTAAACATCATTACATAAAAGGGCACGGCCTTTTTTTTTTTAAGTTTTA
>NW_005871450.1:247505-266653 GCF_000147115.1 Myotis lucifugus | reverse complement strand
AGCAATCACAAGGGAGAGGGTTGACCTACTAATTACCTCCTCCCCTCCCCCAAGAGGTAAGGGGAAGGTCTCCCTGCAAAGACTCTTGCTGAGCAGAAGTCACCAGGCAAATAGAGGCCAGAGCAAAGGGGGTTACAAAGTCCAAGGGCATTTCTTCCGAGATGGGAAAGGTTTACGTTCCCCTTACCATATCAGGGTTCTTCTGTCTGAAATCAGAAGACTAGTAATGATTAACTAATAAATACTTAAACAGTGATTAACTAATGATGATCTCTTGACCTGGGCATTTTACCCTCAATCTCCACCCCCACGCCCCTCGAATCAGATTCTTCCTGAGAGCTACAGGAGAACTTGTATTAGGGCCCCGGGTGTGGTTGGGCGTGTTAACGTAAAAAAACCATTGAAACCTGTAAAGAATTTTTGTGAGTTTATTTGAGCCAAACTGTCGACATATGCCGGGAAGCAGAACCTCAACGAATTGAGATAGTGCTCCGGAGAATGGCGGGGTTACATTCGTATTTATACATTGCAATCAAAGGAGGAACATAGGTGGGTTACATGAAATTCATTGGTGACAGATTAAGGAGGAGGGATAAGCAAAGCAGGGAAACCCCTGGGATTGGATAAAAAGTAAAATGATGGACACATACTTAGGTGGGTACAGGAACAATTAACATGATGATGAAGGAATTTGCGGTATCTGTCCTGGGCCCAGCACACCTGGTTGTGCCCCAGGGGCTTCAGATACAGGGAAGTCACAAGTTACCCAGACATTTCAAGGGAATGTTATCATAGATGCAAAAAGACAGACAGGCTCAGTTACGGTAAAGGTTGACCTTGTCAGTGAAGATACCAGCCTAGGACGTAACTGCCCACCATAACTGCTTTTAGTTAAGGTTTAATTTCAGACCATCCTTTGTGGTTACTTTAGGTCTCCGAGTTTGCAAGACCGCCATGCAGGCCTCTCCTGAGCTTGTCAGGTCAGCATGTGGCCCCTTTCGTCCACAGGCGGGACACTCACTGTGCAGGGCTCTGGGAGGAAGGGCTGAGTGGTGTCTGCTCATCGGGGTGTATGCGCGGCTGCAGCCACCCGGGGAAGGGGTTCCCTGACTCCTTCCGGTGAAGCAGCCATGTGGGTAACTTCCATTGACTGTTTAAGCTGCCAGACACAGTTCCAAATGTCTTATGTGTAGTCGCTCAGACTGACTAACCTTCCTGTGCGGTTTTGCAGGGCGGTGGTTATTATTATCATTACCCCCAATACTCATTGAGGTGACATTGGTTAATAAAATCATGTAGGTCTCGGGTGTACAATTCTACAGCACATCATCTGTGTAGTGGACTGTGTGTTCACCACCCTAAGTCAGTGTGTTTACTAAACGTTTAAATGACACAGGTAGTTGTGTTTTATTTCCGTTGGGACAGCCCTGGTCTAAGTGGGAGCCTCCCTTTCCACTCTGAGGATTTGCCTCCAGGGGCACGAATAAGTGACTGTTGCCTTATTGAAGCACATTATACTAACACCGAGTGCTAGCAAGTTGGAGATGCCAGTATTCACACACCAGTGGTCTGACTCCAGAGCCTGCACCCTTCACAACTCTGTTCTCTTCTCCCTCAAGCAGCTTCTTTGGCTTCAGGTCCTCTCCTGTTTCTGTCTGACCTTTATCCCAAGCTCTCAAGCCCTCACGTCTCTTCCCGTGAGCCCTGAAACTCCCATCTGCTTATTTTTATCTTTAGGAGCAACCAAGAGGCAAGATCTAGAAAACTGGCTCTGATGTGAGATCTGGATTCAGGGCCCACCGGCCTCTTGACCGCACTGCGCCTCAGCTTCCTTATCTGTGGAATGAGAACAGCGGTCGTCGTCACTGACTGAGAACTTCCTACAGTGCCAGGTGCTGTGCCAAGGGCATTGCATGGATTAGCTCATCCATTCCCCACAACAATCCTGTGCCTAACGTTCCGTTCTCTCCTCCTTACAGCTGAGGATAGGCACAGAGGGGTCCGCGATTGGAGCAAGGTCATCCAACTGGTGCAGCAGTAGGTTCTTCACAGGTACCTTGATGAAACAGTGCATGCCGGATGCTTCTCAAGGTCCCTACCATGTCCTTGGTGCTTATTTCATGTTAAATATTGCCATTTTTGTTGCTTTTATCATTACTCTGATCACCGTAGCTTGTTCATTTAAATGACATGTTTTTTTTAAAGAAAGTTTTTCTTTTCTTTTTTTAAAAATATATTTTATTGATTTTTCACAGAGAGGAAGGGAGAAGGATAGAGAGTCAGAAACATCGTTGAGAGAGAGAAACATCGATCAGCCGCCTCCTGCACACCCCCCACTGGGGATGTGCCCGCAACCAAGGTACATGCCCCTGACCGGAACCGAACCCGGGACCCTTCAGTCCACAGGCCGACGCTCTATCCACTGAGCCAAACTGGTCAGGCATAAATGACATATTGATCACCAGGCTTATGGTTAAATAAATCCTGCGACATCACAGGTTTTTCATTTCTCTTCACCTCCGTGATAGTTTTTTTTAAGACCCTGCTGTTAACAAAGTAAATTTGGAAAGGACTTAATAGCTTATTTTTTTAAATCCTTACCCAAGAATATTGTTTTTAGGTTTTTTTTATTTTCAGGGTGTTTTTATTATTACTGTTATTATTATTATTATTATTATTATTATTATTATTTTAGAGAGAGGGAGAGAGAAAGAGAGAAACATTGATGTGAGAGAGAAACATTGATCTTTTTACTCCCGTATGTGCCACTACCTGGGATCAGACTCACAACCTTTTTTGTGTACAGGACGATGCTCCAACCAATTGAGCCACACCTGCCAGTGCAGGACTTATTAGCTTTAAAAAAACAGTCATCTGTATAGTCAGATTCATAGAGGAAGAGTAGTGTTTAGCAGGGGCTGAGGGGAGGAGGGGTGAGGAGTTAATTGTTTAATGGGTACAGAGTTTCAGTTTGGGATGGTGAACAATTCCTGCAGATGGATGGTGGTGATGGTTGCCCAACAATATGAAAGCACTTAATGAACTATATACTCAAAATGGTTAAATAGTAAATTTTCTTATGTATACTTTATACAGGAAGAAATTGTCTACTCTTAAATATTTTTGCAAAGGCATCAAATTAAGTATGCGAAAGCAAGAAAGAATATGTATTTCAGAGGTCATGTGAAGGTCATGTGACAGAATAGCCTCCTCTGAAGGCTCCACTGACAGGAACCATTTATGAGACCGGTTTTATGTTACTTGCTTCTCTTTTTCTTTTTCCTTTTTTTAAATATATGTGCAAATATATATTTTATTTTTTATTATTTTTAAAATATATATTCTGTTGATTTCAGAGAGGAAGGTAGAAGGATAGAGAAATAGAAACATCAATGATGAGAGAGAACCATCGACCAGCCACCTCCTGCACAACCCACACTGGGGATCGAGCTCGCAACCCAGGCAAGTGCCCTGACTGGGAATCGAACCACGACCTCCTGGTTCATAGGTCGACGCTCAACCACTGAGCCACGCCAGCCGGGCATGTGTTACTTGCTTTTCTGCTGCTACTAGTAAGGTGCCCTGAAAGTGTTCGCTGAGCTTCCTGCCTACCACTTGATTCTTACCACAATCCTATGCAATAGGCACTGTAATCCCGCCATTTTATAGAAGAGAGAATTAAGGCATGAAGATATTAATAATTTGCTCAAGATTTCACAGCTACTAAGTAGCAGTGTCATTTGGCCCCAGAGACTACTCCCTTAACCTGTGTCCTCTACCCTCAGTGTCCACTCTCCCAGAGTTAGAATCGTCCCCTGAGGGCTGCATGAACTTACATGAGGGCCGTCATGTGTGGTTGGGCAGGTGGCTCTCTGTGCGGGGGCTCTTGGCTGAAGGTGTCTGGAAGGCAGTCTGCATTCTGCTCATCTGAGCCAGGGCACCAGGCTCAGGGGGGGTGTGTTCACAGGGTGTGTGAGGGGTTCACATAACGCAGTCATAGGGGTTAGTGACACCCTTGGCCAGAAACTAATGCTTTTTTCCTTCTTCCCCCTTGTGCCTTCCCAAGACTCAGCCCTTCCTGAGAAGGAGGAGGACAAAATGGCCAAGTTCAAGGTGAGTTGGGCTTGCCTGTCTAGGTTTTAAATTGTCATCTCATTCCTCAATGATTAGACACATCCTGTTTCTTTTTCTCGGAAGGATTAAAGAGAACAGTAGGCATTCAGGGCCCTTGTATTGTCAGATGATCACTACTTTTTATTTTAGTGTAGGTTAATTTCTACTAGAGAGAGAGAGAAACATTGATGTGAGAGAGGAACGTCAACGGGTTGCCTCCATATATGCCCTGACCGGGGATTGAACCCGCAACCTAGGTGTGTGCCCTGACTGAAAATCGAACCCACCCTCAACCTTTTGGTGTATGAGATGACACTCTAACCAATTGAGCCACCTGGCCAGGACTCATCTGATTTTTTTATTACAAAGAAACAGAATTATAAAATTTCAAAAAACTGTTTTAAGTTTACACAGGAAACCAAAGATCCAATTGATGCAAAAAGACTCCTAAATTTTACTTGGATAAAGACAGAGAGACAAGGGAAAAGAATTCCTCAGTCAGAGACTTAGCCCTTTGAGTGTGATGCCTGGTTATGCTGGTGGGTAGAAAACACCTCAAATAGCCCTAACTGGTTTGGCTCAGTGGATAGAGCGTCGGCCTGCGAACTGAAAGGTCCCAGGTTCGATTCCGGTCAAGGGCATGTACCTTGGTTGCGGGCACATCCCCGGTGGGGGGTGTGCAGGAGGCAGCTGGTCGATGTTTCTCTCTCATTGATGTTTCTAACTCTCTATCCCTCTCCCCTCCTCTCTGTAAAAAATCAATAAAATATATTTTTTCAAAAGAAAACACCTCAAATAATACTGCCTCTCCCTGCTCACTGTTCAGTGGCCCCATCTTCTCTATGATTTCTGTTGCACCTGCATGTGCTGCAGTCCAGTGACGAACACAGTTTCCATATAAAAAATTAAGACAGCCCGAACCGGTTTGGCTCAGTGGATGGAGCGTCAGCCTGCGGACTAAAGGGTCCCAGGTTCGATTCCGGCCAAGGGCATGTACCTTGGTTGCGGGTACATTCCCAGTGGGGGGTGTGCAGGAGGCAGCTGAATCGATGTTTCTCTCTCATCGATGTTTCTAACTCTCTATCCCTCTCCCTTCCTCTCTGTAAAAAAATCAATAAAATATATATTTTTTTAAAAATTAAGACAAAACTGTGTACCAGTGATTCTTAATCAGGGGCAGTGTTGCCTCCAGTGGACACCTGGACACATTTTGGTGTCAGGATGGCTACTGGTGTCTCGTGTGTAGAAGGTAAGGATTCTGCTAACCATCCTACAACACACAGGACAGCCCCACAATGAAGAGTTATCTGGCCAAATACGTCAGTAGAGTCAAGGATGAAAAATCAGGCTGTACTCAAAGCTATACCAGTAAAATGTGGGTGGCAATATTTATAACCCATACAATAAAGAAACAAAACTTAAAATCTCCAGTAGAAATTTTACAGTCATAAGATGAAAAAATCCCAATCAGAGTCTGAGCAAAGGTACTAAAGAAAAAGTAAAGATGACCAATAAATATATAAAAATATGATGCACTTATTAATTATCATATAATGCAAATAACCAAAATAAATTGTATTTTACTGATCAGATTACCAATGATTTCAACACATTTGTTGGCCCCGACCAGGTAGTTCAGTTGGTTAGAGCATCGACCTGATATGCCAAGGTTGTGGGTTTGATTCCTGGTCAAGGCACTGACAAGACTCAACCAGTGGGGTGCAGGGTGGGGGCCCGAGGTGGAGCTGACCCGCGGCCGGGAAGACCCTGGCTGAATTGTGGACCAACCACGAGGCCCTTCACTGCTCGCTGGAAACCCTGAACTCCATGCCCCCAAGCCCTGGTCCCCCTGAATGTTCAAAAATGAGTATGTGGGGGTGTGGGGGGGCAATGGGAGGGGTAAAGACACATATGGTTTCTTGTACTTCAGATTTACATACCCCTGGGACAGTCTTCTCCACTGAATTGCTGTAAGATACACAGAACTGCTTTCAATGCTGCCCCTCTCCCGTGAGACTGGTTATGGGATTGAGGTCATCTGTGTGTGGTGTTGTAGGAGGTGGTGACGTTCAAGGACGTGGCTGTGGTCTTCACGGAGGAGGAGCTGGGGCTGCTGGACCCGTCCCAGAGGAAGCTGTACCGAGACGTGATGCTGGAGAACTTCCGGAACCTGGTCTCAGTGGGTGAGGACAGGGGCTCTGTGACTGCACTTGAGCCCCCTGCGCTGTTTGTGTCCTTTGATGTGTGGGGCTTTGGAGCTCTGTAGCTGGTTGCCAGTTTTCTTTTCTTTTTTTAAAGTTTTTAAAAAAATATATTTTTATTGATTTCAGAGAGGAAGGGAGAGAGAGATAGAAACATCAGTGATGAGAGAGAATCATTGATCGGCTGCCTCCTGCATGTCCCCCACTGGGCATCGAGCTTGCAACCTGGGCACGTGCCCTTGACCGGAATCGAACCCGGGACCCTTCCGTCCGTGGGTCAACGCTCTATTCACTGAGCCAAACCGGCTAAGGTGCCAGTTTTCTAAGCAGCGTGAGACACAGCAATAGCATCTTTCTGGTCTTCCTCCCCCAGCTAAAGTGTGTTTTGTAAATGAAGTAAAAATTGGCAGTGCGACTGTTAACATGTTTTTGGCCTTTCTCAAGTTGTAATCATGTCCAGTTAGTGGGTCTTGACACCCATCTAGGAAATTGAGCCAACACTTTTGTTAATCCGAGGATATTTTTTCATTGATTTTTTTAAAAATATATATTTTATTGATTTTTTACAGAGAGGAAGGGAGAGGAATAGAGAGTTAGAAACATCGATGAGAGAGAAACATCAATCAGCTGCCTCCTGCACACCCCACACTGGGGATGTGCCTGCAACCCAGGTACATGCCCTTGACTGGAATCGAACCCGGGACCCTTCAGTCCGCAGGCTGACGCTCCATCCACTGAACCAAACCAGTTAGGCTCCATTGATTTTTAGAGAGAGTAGAAGTGAGGGGAGAGACAGAGAGAGAGAAACATCGATGTGGGAGAGACACATCGATTGATTGCCTCCCACACTCGCCCAGACCAGGGCTGGGAATCCATCCAGCAACTGAAGTACGTTCCCTTATCCGGAATTGTTCAGTCCCAGGGCCGACGCTTTACCCACTGAGCCAAACTGGCTAGGGCTGAACCAGCACTTTTTAGTGAAATAAAATAGGGTAGAAAATATCAGAGCCCCTGGCAGTCACTGCACACGGCAGTGAAATCTGCAGCCTGTGCCGAGAATGGGGTGAGAAATGGTGGAGAGGGTGTGATGAAGATAGACTTTTTTTTACATTTTAACTGTTTTATAGAGATGTAATTTACATACACATACCCTACATATCATACAGTTCACCCATTTACAGTATATAGTTCAACAGTTTTTAGTATATTCAAAAATAAACATTTCTCCCCCAGTAGTTTATACTTAACATCTACATGTCCTGGGGTTTTTGCATAAAATGCATTTTCTCTGGCAGGCCATAATTAACAGTTTGGAAAACATGAATTTTGGCGATCTGAAGGTGATACAGTGAGAAGTCACATTTTTTACTAATTTTGGCCTTTAATGTATTAATTTTAAATGTTTGTCCCTTGCCTTTTCACAGGGCATCTGTCCTTCACAGCAGATGTTAGCCCCCGGTTAGAGAGAGAAGAAAAGCTTTGCATGATGAGGACAGCGACCCAGAGCCACAGCTCCTCAGGTGAGAGCCGTGGGACTCAGCCTGTCCTGCTTCTATTTTTTTTTTTTTTAAAGGACAGAATACGTTTGTATTAGGGCAGGATTATGTTTTTAAAGGTGACAAAACACTCACACTCCCAAGGAGCCAAATTAACATTAGTAGGTTAATTCAAGCTAAGAGTCACACCACACCAACTGGAAACAGCCTGGGTTTAAACTCTGCCCTGCTTCTATTTTAAAAATATTTTTTTATTCATTTCAGAGAGGAAGGGAGAGTGAGAGAGAGTTAGACACATCAAACATCAATGATGAGAGAGAATCATTGATCGGCTGCCTCCTGCACGCCCCCTACTGGGGATCGAGCCCACAACCCAGGCCTGTGCTCTTGACCAGAATTGAATCTGGGGCCCTTCAGTCCGCAGGCCAATGGTTCTATCCACTGAGCCAGACAGGCTAGGGCTGTCCTGCTTCTTGTCACCTCCACCAGTGAGACGCTGGTCTGAGCCACCTGTCGCCTCCACCACCATGGTGCTGGTCTGAGTCATGGCCTCGTCTGTGGATCACTGCAGCAGTCTGTATGGCTCTCACTCTCTGTTTTGCTCTTTTACAATGAATTCTCTACTCCAAGTGATTTTATGAGTGTTTGTAAGATCTTGTCGGACCTCTGCTTAAAATCTCAACTAGCTTCTTATCTGATTCAAAGTAAAATCCAGGTACTTAAAGTGGCTTATAGTGTCCTACATGGCTCTGTCTCCTCTCCCCCCCGGGCCCCCCCCCCCCCCGCCATCCCTCTATAAACGTGACCTGTCACTGTCCCCTTTGTCATCTGCTCCATCCGGTTTGGGCTCTTTGCTGTGCCAAGCATGCTCCCGCCTCGTCACCCTCTTCTTGTTCTTTCTGTCAGGAGCACTGTTTCCCTCGTCATTCTCCCAGCCCCTCCCTTACCTCACATAGGGCTTTTCCCAAATGTTAACCTCATAAGAGAGGCCTCCATGACCCCTCTGTGCATAATACCTTCTGCCTCCACTCCCTTCCCCTACCCTGTCTTAGTTGGTGTCTAAGCACTTACCTTATTAACATATATTTTTATTTATCGTACTATAGTCCATTGGAATACAGTCTCAGGAGCAGAGAAATTCTGTTTTCTTTATTGCTTTATCCTCACTATATAGAGCAGAGTTAGAAGAAGGCAGGTGTGCTATAAATATTTATCAAATACATCAAATATATGAATGAGTTAATGATGGTTACATAGACCATTTTCCATTCATCTCTGAGATCCTTAAAATGTGGTAATAAAAAATGTGTGCCCTGGCCGGTGTGGCTTATGGTTGGAATGTCATCCCATGCACCGAAGGGTCATGGATTCGATCCCCGGCCAGGGAACATACCCGGTTGTGGGTTCGAACCACGGGAGGCAACTAATCAATGTTTCTCTTTCACATCGATGTTTTTCTCTTTCTCTCCCCCTCTCCCTAAAAAAATTAAACAGAAACGTATCCTCGGGTGAGGATTTTTAAAAAACAACTGTGATGAAGGTATAGTCTAGAACAGTTTTTCCCCTTGACAGGTGTCTAATTTTATTAGGTGCTTTTGGGTATAGATAGAAAAGCTTAGCTTTTCATTTGTAACCAACTTGATTATCATTTCCCCCCTGTGGTTTTCCTGCAGCCTTTAGGAGTGAATCATACTGTCTTGGTTAAGAACTGCTTTTTCGAATGAAGATTCTTAATAGCCATTTTATACAGAGATGCCTTTACTGCTTACAAAGCACCTCTGATATTTTCCTATTTTGTTAATTTTCATCAAAAGCTACTAAATTCCTTTCAAGTTCACTACCTCCTGCCTTCAGCTTGAAAACCATTGGTGTGGTCCATATGGAAAATGTATCTCTACCCATCATTTTGAGAGTCTACTTTCACAGACATTATTCCTGGGGCTCTAAATATTGACTCCTACTTGAAAAAGGAAATATTTTGCACACACAGAAAGGAAATACGTACAAAAAACAAAGAAAGCCAACAGTCCATAGGCCCCATGGCCACTTTTATCTTTGATGATTCTAGATCTAGAGAGAGAGGAAGGGAAAGGGAGAGAGAGAGAAACATCCACGCGAGAAACATCAATTGGTTGCCTCCCGTATGTGCCCAACCAGGGATGGGACCTGCAACCTGGGTATGTGCCCTCACCCAGAATTGGACCTGAGTCCCTTTATGCATGGGATGCTGTTCTAATCACTGAGAAACACTGGCCTGGACGAGAGAGTGATGTATATTTTTACTGTAAACCTTTACCCACCCCACCCCCGATGTCCTCCTGAAGGATATTTCCCAGCAGGAGGTGAAGGAAACTCTCTGCTTACACTCTGAACTTCAGACACGTGGATGGATAAGGATTTTTCTCCCAAACGTGTCTTTCCAACCAGCTCAGTGTCTCAAAGGCTCTGAACATTGGAGTAAACTTCCAATCAAATAATTCAAAGCAAAGGTTTTCAACGTTGCCTGGGGACATCCTCTGCTAATGTGTCTGGAAGGGTTTCCCTAGACATCCTGAGCATTTTGGTCGGATGTGCATACAGTAGGCAGAAGAGAAGGCTTTTAGTAAGGTGCAGCTTCATCATCAAAGTATTTTTCTTTTTTCCAAAACAGATTTGTAAAAAACAGTATTTGTTGTGCTCTGTATAAACCTTTTATACTAAATAAATATCAAACTACATTCTTCTCAAAGATGTGACTAGTGTTTCTGAGGCCTCTTCCATATGTATCATGCACAGTGAAACCATTTTTCAAAAGCAGTGACTTAAGCAGCCAACCCTAATGGTTCATTAAAGCATTTCCCTTTTTTTAGCTAAAAATCATAGGATTCTTTCTGCTTTTGTGTAAAGTTTGTATAGCTAGCAGTGTAAAATACGGACACCTTTTAAAAAACAGAAGTGAATAGAAACTCAAAATCCTTTTGATTCAGTTCTTTTATGTTTCATAAAAAGAGGGGGGGAAATAATGCAAGACCCAGAATTTTGGAGTGGTTGGTGTGCGTCCCTTCTTTTTACTTTTTGATTAGCTGCCTATGTGCCAGTTGATGATGTAGCTGAGCTGTTTGTGCTGCCGCCGCTGCCCATATCCATGTGATGCTGCAGGGACCACAACTGCAGCTGCCCGGGACTGCATAAAGCTTCCTACTCCAGCGAGGTTGATAACAGCAGCATGCCGAGCAGATATGGCCTGTTCTGGACCCATAGAGCCTTGTTCAGAGCCCTACTCCCCTGGCTGCTGCAGACTAGAAGTTGTAGGTTGCTGGGGTAGTTGAGTTGTCGAGGAAGTATTTTTCTTGCTCTGCAGCCACCACATTTCTAACTTGTGGCTCACTTTTGAAACCTAGTACAATGCCTAAATGTGTCTTGTTAGAGAGTAGTGAATGGGAGCCTGGTGGACCATCTCTTGGTTCCCAGAGTCATGTAAATCAGAGAACATGATACATGATAATAAAAATGGAGCTTTCTCCTGGTTCCATAAAGCCTCAGGGTGTTGGCCTACGTTTACGTATAACCTTGACATTTCTGAACAAAAGCATCCACATGCCCATCTCCAAATTCTCTTTATTCTTTTAGGAGACAAGAGTCTACGTAACATGGAGGTTATTCAAGAAATTGGATTAAGGGACCTGCCCCATGAAGAGTTTTTCTACTCACAAATCTGGCAACAGGTTACCAAGGGTTTAACCAGATGTCAAGATTCCACAGTAAACATTCAAGGAACTGGCTCTCTGTTGGAAAAACAAGGTGATGCGCTCTATAAATATGAGGAATTCGGTAAGGGCTTTAATCAGAGTAATCAGAGTTCGCATCTTCAGGTTCACCACAGAGTCCATAATGGAGAAAAACGCCACAAAGGAGAGATGTGCGAGAAAGGTGTTATTCAGGACTCTTGTCCTCAAATTAATAAGACGGCCCATGCGGGAGAGAAGCCCTGTAAATGTGAAAAATGTGAAAATGCCTTCCACCAGTTTTCAAGTCTTCAAGCCCATCAGAGAGTCCACAATAGAGAGAAATCATACAAATATGATACAGCATGTAAGAATTTTAGTCAGAGGTCATATCTTCCTCATCATCAGAGAGTTCTTACGGGAGAAAATCCACACAAATTTGAGGAGTGTGGGAGAAATGTTAAGCAAAGCTCACATTGTCAAACTTCTCTGATAACCCACACATCAGAGAAACCCTATAAATGTAAGGAGTGTGGGGTGGGCTTCAGTCAGAGTGCACATCTTCAAGTCCATCAGAGAGTTCACATGGGAGAGAAACCTTACAAATGCGAAGAGTGTGGGAAGGACTTCCGTTGGCATTCACGACTGCAGGCTCATCAGCGAATGCACACAGGTGAGAAGCCATACAAATGCGATGCATGTGGCAAGGGTTTTAAGCATAGCTCACACCTTAACGCTCATTGTAGAATCCACACAGGAGAGAAACCCTATAAATGTGAGGAGTGTGGGAAAGGCTTCAGTGCAGGCTCACACCTTCAAGTCCATCAGAGAGTCCACACTGGAGAGAAACCATACAAATGTGAGGGGTGTGGGAAGGGCTTCGGTCAGGCCTCAAATCTTCTGGACCATCAGAAAGGCCATACTGGTGAGAAACCCTATCAATGTGATGCCTGTGGGAAAGGCTTCAGTCGGCGTTCAGAACTGAAGGCTCACTGTAGAATCCACACAGGAGAGAAACCCTATAAATGTGAGGAGTGTGGGAAGGGCTTCAGTCAGCCCTCAAATCTTCTGTCCCATCAAAGAGGCCACACTGGAGAAAAACCATACAAATGCGGTACATGTGGGAAGGGCTTCAGTCGGAGTTCAGAACTGAAGGTTCACTGTAGAATCCACACAGGAGAGAAACCCTATAAATGTGAGAAGTGTGGGAAGGCCTTCAGCCAGTCTTCAAGTCTTCATGTGCATCATCAAAGAGTCCACACGGGAGAGAAACCGTATCAGTGTGTAGAGTGTGGGAAGGGCTTCAGTGTAAGGTCACAGCTTCATCTCCATCAGAAGGTCCATACTGGAGAGAAACCATATAAATGTGAGAAGTGTGGGAAGGTCTTTAGTAGGAGCTCATACCTTCAAGCCCATCAGAGAGTCCACACTGGAGAAAAGCCGTACAAATGTGAGGAGTGTGGGAAGGTATTCAGTTGGAGCTCAAGTCTTACAAAACATCAGCGAGTTCATGTTGACGATGAGGGTGATAAAGACTTTCCCTCATCAGAGAACTCATACAGGAAAGGAGCTCGGTAAAATGACATGTTTTCATACCTCAGAATGGGTGCTAAAATAGTCCAATGATCAGCCCTGTTATAGGAAGCAAAACATTCGTTTGAAAGAGACTTCAGCCGGAGCTCAACATGTCACAATGGTTGGGTGACCACATCAGAGAAGCCTTGTGAGAGCGGAGACATAAGGACTTTACGCAGAACCTTGACAGTTAGTAAATATTAAAAAGAAGAGAGGCTTAGAAAGGATGGGTCTGATCTGAAGTTAATCAACAACACTAAGATGAAATGCTAGAAACTCCCCTAGCATGGGTGGGGAACATCCGGCCTGTGGGCTGGATAAGGCCCACAAAATCTTTTGGTCTGGCCCTGTTTGACCAAAAATAGCAGGCTGGTTTTTAAATTGATAATTCATATGGCACATGAATGATATTATAAATATCCAAATGGCCCTTGGCAGAAAGAAGGTTCCCCACCCTTGCCCTAGAATATAAGTGTGAAGAGGGTAACAACTTTGTTGACTGCCAAATCTACTCTGCCTTTTCAGTGCTTAACACATGGTGGGTGTTCACTATATGTTTCCCATTGATTTTCTAGAGAGAGTGTAAGGAAAAGAAGGAGAGAGAGAGAGAGAGATTGATGTGAGAGAGACATGTCAATTGGTTGCCTCCCACACGTGAAACCTGTAATCCAGGTATGTGCCTTTGACCAGAATTCAAACCTGAGACCCTTCAGTTCAAAGGCTGGCGCTCAAATCACTGAGACACACCAGTCAGGGCCAGTAATTGTTAATGCATAAAAGAGAGAACAGCCATATTTGAAATTTCTATTCAGTTCATCTCTAAATATTTATATGAGCTTATACTTAAAAGAGGAATTCTGCAAGGCTTGGAGCACATTTAAATTAGACACACGGGCACATTAACAAACCTGCAGGTCCTGTGAACTAGTGTTTATCAAACTGAGGGTTGCAAACTATTAGTAGCTCCAGAAACCTATTCAGCTGTTATGACCAGCACTTTTGTATGCATGAAATTTGCATGCATATTATAATTTGAAGTAAAAATCTCAAGTTTAGGGAGGAACCAAGATGGCGGCATAGGTAATCACCTGTACTTGCTGCCTCGCACAACCACATCAAAACTATAACTAAAAGACAAAATGGACATCATCCAGAACCACGGGAAGGCTGGCTGAGTGGAATTTCTACAACTAGAAGGAAAGAGAAAAGCTCATTAAGTCCGGTAGGAGGTGCAGAGTTGCGGAGGTACGGAGGTGTGCATGAAAGGGGCTAGCAACTGGATACACTGTTGTCTCTTTCAATTGGGAGGGAGATAAAGCTCCCGATTGCTCTGAACTCCAGTTCCGGGCAAGTCTCTGGGGACCCGGACTCATACGGGGAGAAATTGGACTGTTTGGCATCGGGACAGGAACGTGAGGGTGGCTTTCTCGCAGAGGTACTTGCAGCGATCATTGTTCCTGCATGGGGCTGTGGGACACAGACCCGGGGACCTCTCCGAGGCAGGGCTGACTGGCAGCCATTGCTGTTTGCTCCGCCCTGATGATTCCCTGAGACCCCTGCTCCACCCAATTTGCAACCCCACCCAAGCTGTGAGCAGAGGTTTTTGCATATGAATGACCTGTTTTTTTAGGATCTAAAACCTAACAAACTGCTGCTGGCTCAAAGAGCGCCAAAACTTCCAAAAGAAGGACTAAGGCTGGACAGCAGCCTGCATTGCTTCACAGTTGGGCCTCACCTGGGCACTTCCAAACCCCAAACAGAGAGGAGAAACCTGCAGATCTCTCTGTAGCTCCTGCTGGGTGGCCTCAGGCAGTGGCTGACTTTGCAGCTCCTTGGAGATCCAGGAGCCAGTGTACCCAGTGGTCAGGGTGAGACCATACCAGATTGCAACTCTTCACATCCATGGCTGACACACTCAAGGGACAGACTCAGTGAGCACCAAAGCCCCACTGAAGCAAGTCCTGACCCATAAGGGTGTCTCCAGCAAAGAAGTTCTCCCACCGTAGACACAGCTGGGCCTCACAGTTAATTGGCCTGGAGGTCAATTCCTCCCAATGATATCAACAGCAATCAAGGCTTAACTACAACAATACTGTGCACACAGCCCACAAAGGTGTGCACCAAGAGTGTCCACCTCAGGTAATTAGAGAGGCCGAGCCACTGGGCCCTATAGGACACCTAGCACACAAAGCCACTCTATCAACACAGGGAAGCAGCCAAAATGCAGAGACAAAGAAACATGTCACAAATGAAAGAAATGGAGGAAAACAAACTAATGGATATAGAGTTCAAAACCATGGTTATAAGGTTACTCAAGAATCTTCTAGAAACCTCCGAGAAATTTAGTGAGACCCTCAAGGATATGAAAAGGACCAATTAGAAATTAAGCATACACTGACTGAAATAAAGAATAATATACACAGATCCAACAGCAGACTAGAGGATCCCAAGAATCAAGTCAAAGGTTTGAAATATGAAGAAGCAAAAAACACCCAACCGGAAAAGCAAAAAGAAAAAAGAATCCAAAAATATGAAAATAGTGTAAGGAGCCTCTGGGACAACTTCAAGCATACCACCATCTGAATTATAGGGGTGCCAGAAGAGAGAGAGCAAGATATTGAAAACCTATTTGAAGAAATAATGACAGAAAACTTCCCCTACCTGGTGAGAGAAATAGACTTACAAGTCCAGGAAGCACAGAGAACCCAAAACAAGAGGCATCCAAAAAGAACCACACAAAGACACATCATAATTAAAATGCCAAGAGCAAAAGACAAAGAGAGAATCTTAAAAGCGGCAAGAGAAAAACATTTAGTTACCTACAAAGGAGTACCCATACAACTGTCAGCTGATTTCTCAACAGAAACTATGCAGGCCAGAAGGGAGTGGCAAGAAATATTCAGTGATAAATAGCAAAAACCTACAACCAAGATTACTCTACCCAGCAAAGCTATCATGTAGAATTGAAGGTCAGATAAAGAGCTTCACAGATAAGAAAAAGCTAAAGAAGTTCATCACCACCAAACCAGTATTATATGAAATGCTGAAGGGCATTCTTTAAGAAGAGGAAGAAGAAGAAAAAGGTAAAGATAAAAATTATGAACAAGTACATACCTATCAACAAGTGAATCTAAAAATCAAGTGAATAAAAAATCTGATGAACAGAATAAACTGGTGAATATAATAGAGTTGGGGGCAAAGAAAGGGAGTGGACTGACAATTCTCGGGGGAAGAGGATGTGGGGGTGTGTGCGGGAAGAGACTGGACAAAAATTGTACACCTATGGATGAGGACAGTGCGGGGGGTAAGGGCAGAGGGTGGGGTGGGAACCGGGTGGAGGGGAGCTGTGGGGGGGAAAAAAGAGGAACAACTGTAATAATCTGAACAAAACAGATTTATTTTTTTTTAAATCTCAAGTTTATAGTTATGACTTTCGACAAAGGTGTACACTTGTGTAATCTCCAAGGCCAATCCTATATAATAAAAGCGTAATATGCAAATTGACTGAACAGTGGAATGACTGGTCACTATGATGCACACTGACCATCAGGGGACAGACGCTCAATGCGGGACCTGCCCCCTCATGGTCAGGGTGCCACCCCCTGAGTGCTGCTTAGCCAGTAGCTGGGCTCATAGCTGGCAAGCGCAGGCTGGTGAGCACAGGCTGGTGAACACAGTGGCAGTGGCGGGAGCCTCTCCCGCATCCACTGCAGGAGGGTGGTAAGGAGCGAGAGCCCCAGACTGTGAGAGAGATGTCTGAAGCCGGCAGATGGACATCCCCCAAAGGGACCTGGGCTGCGAGAGGGTGCAGGCCGGGCTGAGGGACCCCCCTCTCCCCTCAGTGCACAAATCTCACTTGTGCACCAGGCCTCTAGTGTATACAATATTTCTATTAAACCAGAATATTTCCTTGTATACATTTTCAGTCAATCTGATCTCTAATGGCAACAAGTATTATGATTTTTATGCCATAGATTAGTTAGGTCAGTCCTTGAGCTTCATATAGGTTCAATATGTACCCTTTTGTGTCTAGATTCTTTTGATCAAATATATGACCATCTCAATAGATTCAGAGAAAATATTTGACAAAATTAAACATTCCTTCATGGTAAAAAGTCCTCAGTGAGATAAAAGGCATCTATGAAAATCTTATAAGCTAACATTATTTTTTTAAATTAAGGAATAATTTATATGCAGTAAATTGGAATGTTTGATGTATCATTTTGTGTTTTGGCAGAAGCTTATTATCATACTAGAGGCCTGATGCACAAAATTCATGCAAGGGGCTCGGCCCTTGCAGCCCCTTGCAGCCCCAGCTTCATCCAGAAGGTTGTCCAGACGGTCATTCTGCTGTTCAGTCTAATTAGCATATTAGCTCTTTATTATATAGGATTATGACCACCACAGTCAAGACATTTAACAGTTCCACCGCCCCCCACCCCAAAATTCCTTTGTACTCTTGCAGTCAACCCCTCTTCCCATCACACCCGACATCCACTTACTTGGCAACCACTGACTTGTTTCCTGTTAGTGTAGGTTACCTTTTCTAGAATACCATACACATGGAATCATACTCTGTGTAACCTTTGAAGTCTGGCTTCTTTCACTTAACAGTGCTTCTGAGATTCATCAGTCTTGATATAGGTATCAGTAGTCATTCCTTTTATTGCTGAGTGCTATTCTGTTATATGGGCGTACCATACTTTGTTTACCCATTTATGACTTCCAGGACATTTGGGTTTCCAGTTTCTCGTGATTATGAAGAAAGCAGCTATAAATATTCACATATAAGTTTGTATAACAATATAAGTTTTATTTGTTGGTTGTAGGTAAGATTATGTTTAACTTTATGAAAAACTGACAAACTTTTCTAAAATGGACATACCAGCCATAGCTGGTTTGGCTCAGTAGATAGAGCGTAGGCCTGCGGACTGAAGGGTCCCGGGTCGATTCCAGTCAAGGGCACATTCGAGGGTTGCTGGCTCGATCCCCAGTGGGGGGCATGCAGGAGAGGGTTGATCAATGATTCCCTCTCATCAGTGATGTTTCTATCTCTCTTTCCCTCTCTCTTCCTCTCTGAAATCAATAAAAATTTTAAAGAATAAAATAAAATGGACATAACATTTTGCATTCCCACCATCAGTGCATATCAGTTTTATTTTTAGCATTTCAGTAGTTTTATTGTGGGGGTTTTTAGGTGCATCCAGCACGGCTAGAGAGTGAACGAGACCTGCGTAGGGGCGACTGGGGATGGAGAAAAGGAAAGAGACAGACACAGAGACATTAAGTAAAGCTGGGACCAGGTGGGACACTGTTCTCAGATGGAGAGACAGTGACCCAGAGCTAGTGCAGCGTGTTTATTCTATACAATATGATACCAGGGAAATTATGTTAAAGTCATGCTTTAAAGATTAAGCTGCAATTCTTCATTCTTTTTTTTTTTTTAAATATATTTTATTGGTTTTCTACAGAGAGGAAGGGAGAGGGATAGAGAGTTAGAAACATTGATGAGAGAGAAATATCGATCAGCTGCCTCCCTGCACACCCCCCACTGGGGATGTGCCCGCAACCAAGGTACATGCCCTTGACCAGAGTCAAACCCGGGACCCATCAGTCTGCAGGCTGATGCTCTATCCACTGAGCCAAACCGGTCAGGGCCAATTCTTTATTCTTGTGGCTTCTTGTAATTGTCAGGCCTGGCTGAGCCCGGATAATTGCGTCCGCCCCGGGCACCTGGCTGAACTTAGATAATGACACCCACCCCCTGGTGCCTGAGCTAAAGGTCAGGACTGACAACGTTCCTGCCTTTGGCCAGGTATGTTTCCAGGACATGGCTTTGCCGACGTCGCTGGACTCGGCCCACGACCTTTGCTCAGGTGCTCTCCCAGGCGCTGTCTACAGTTTATAGTGGTCTCTAATTTTGGCTTTAAGTTATATTTTTCTAGTTGCTATGATGAGCATCTTTATATGTGAATGTTTGCTATTCATATACCCTATTTTCTTTTGTGGATTCTTTTACATTGTTCTTTTTTGTTAATCCTCACACAATTTTTTCCCAT
>NW_005871450.1:244140-246853 GCF_000147115.1 Myotis lucifugus | reverse complement strand
CGTTTTTGCTTCAAGTACTTTGGAAATCAGTTGTTAAATCTATAAATATTAAAGAGCAAATGACCTTTTAATATTTTAAAATATGTTTTTATTGGTTTTAGAGAGAGAGGAGGGGAGAGGAAAAGACAAGCATTGATTGGTTGCCTCCCATATGCCACCCTGACTCAGGATTGAACCCATAACCTGGGCATGTGCCCTGACCAGGAATCAAACCTGGGATCTATTGGTGCCTGGGACAGTGCTCAATCAACTGATCCACATGGGCCAGGGCTGACCTTTTAATCTTTATCATTATATAATGTTCCTAGTAATATTTCTCTTTTTGAAGTCTTCATTACCTGATACTGATATTAATATTTATATAGTCGTTCCTATTTTTTTATGATTAGTGTTTGCATGGCATATAGTTTTCCATCTTTTAAAATTTTAACTTATCTTGATCTTAATATTTAGGGGCTTTCTTGTGGACAACCAATAGTTAGGATTTTTTTCCCCCCATCTACTCTACACATCTTTATTTGGTATATTTTAACCATTTACATTTAATGTAATTATTGATATGACTAGATTTAGTTCTTTCATTTTAGTATTTTTTTTCTATTCATCTCCTCTAATTTTTGTTCCTCTGTCTTCTTTTCCTGTTTTATTTTTTTATTTTATTGATTTTTTACAGAGAGGAAGGGAGAGGGATAGAGAGTTAGAAACATCAATGAGAGAGAAACATTGATCAACTGCCTCCTGCACACCCCCTACTGGGGATGTGCCCGAATCCAAGGTACATGCCCTTGACCGGAATCGAACCTGGGACCTTTCAGTTCGTAGGCCAATGCTCTATCCACTGAGCCAAACCGATTAGGGCTCCTGTTGTCTTTTAAAACTTTTATATTGTTTTAATTTTGTTTGAGTAAATAATTTTGAATGACTCAGAGTTTATTACATTATTATTTTGTATTTATATAAATTGCTTTTATATGTAATTTTTATCAGAAGAGATACAGAGTTCTGTTTTTTAAAAAAAATATATTTTATTTCAGAGAGGAAGAGAGAGGGGGGAAAAATCAATGATGAGAGAATCATTGATTGGCTGCCTCCTGCACGCCCCCCTACTGGGGGCCAAGTCCAAAACACAGGCATGTGCCCTTGACAGGAACCGAACCCGGGACCCTTCACTCCACAGGCCTGAGCCAAACCAGCTAGGGCTATGTAATTATTTTTATATGTAATTTCATACATTTTAATTTATATGTGTATATAAATTACATTAAATTACTCAGCAAATATAATTATAAAGTTAAATGTTACTACTTTAACATTTTATTTTATTTTATTACTAGAAGCCTGGTGCATGAAATTCATGCACAGGTAGGGTCCCTAGGCCTGGCCAGAGATCAGGGCTCATCAGGTTGCCTGCCTCCCCACCTCCTCCTTCCCTTGCTCCCTCAGCACCACGCCACCACCACTGGTCGCTCACCATGTTCTGTGCCACACCCTGGTGGTCAGCGCACATCATAGCAAGCGATCGAACTCCTGGTCTCCCGGTTGATCTCCCAAGAGGACACTTTGCATATTAGCCTTTTATATATAGAGATTATAATAACACTTAACATGAGATCTACCCTCTTAACTATATGTACAATGTTGCACAGATTTCTGGAACTTATCTATCTTGTTTAACTTAAACTTTATGCCCATATTAATAACTTTCCACTTCTCCCTTTCCCCAGCCCCCAGTAACCACCCTTTTACTTTGTATTTTTATGATTTTTATGAATCATATTGTATTCACTTTTTGTGACTTGCTTGTTTCACTGAGCATAATGTCCTCAAGGCTCATTCATGTTATAGCATATTACAGGATTTTCTTCTTTTTAAAGGCTGAATAATATTCCATTTTATGTATATGTCACATTTTGTTTACCAACTGATCTATCAATGGATATTTGGGTTGTGAAAATAGTGCTGCTAGGAACATGGTGTTTAAATATCTCCTTGAGACTCAACTTTGAATTATTTTGGATATATACCCAGCAGTGGGATTGCTAGATCATATAATAGTTCTATTTTTAATTTTTCTGAGAAATCTCCATATTGTTTTCCATAGTAGTTGCACCAATTTGAATCCCACCAACAGTGTGCAAGGGTTCCAGTTTCTCTGTATCCTCACCAACACTTGTCTTTATTTTTAGAACAGCCATCCTGACAAGTGTGAGGTGATTTGCATTTCCCTGATGATTAGTGACATTGGGCATTTTTCATATACCTTTTAGCCACTCATGTATCTTTGGAAATGTCTACTCAAGCCTTTAGCTCATTTTTAAAAATTGGGTTATTTGATTTTTTATTATTGAGTTGTAGGGGTTTCTTATATGTTTTGGAGGTGAAACCTTTGTCAAATATGATTTGAAAATGTTTTCTCCAATTCTGTGTGTTGCCTTTTCACTGTTGATTGCTTCCTTTGCTGTGCAGAAGCTTTTTAGTTTTATATAGTCCCACTTGTTAATTTTTGTTTTTGATTACTGAACACCCAATGTCACCTCCATATTACTCCTGCCAAAAATATACAACCTGAATGTAATCACGCAAAAACATTAGGTAAACTCAAATTGAGGGACAGCCTTCTGCTTTACACAAATCCAGGGACAGATAGCACAAATTAACAAAAGTCCCTGATTTTTGCTTAAAACTACATTGCTCAGAGGCCACTCTCCCATTG
>NW_005871450.1:235478-243494 GCF_000147115.1 Myotis lucifugus | reverse complement strand
TTCCCTTAATAATACCTGTTCATTAAATTCTTAGTGTTCATTTCCTGGAGGAGCACGAAAAAATACCAACATTCCCGGAGCACCCCTGATGCCTCATTCTAGTCACAACCCCTTTTACTAACTTATAACATGATAGATTTGCTGAGTTTGTTTTTGTATTTTCCAGAAAAGAAATCATACAGTACTTAATATTTTATGTCAAACTTTATTTTCTCAACATTATGTTTATGAAATTCAAATTTGGGGACTAGATGAATTTTATTCACTCTCATTGGTGGATATTTCTACAATGTGTAAATTTACCAATAATCCATTTTATTATAGATGATCATTGGGTAGTTGCACGGTTGGTTCTTAAAAGCAGTTCTGGCCTGAGCATACTGGGAAACATCTTTGGCTGAATGTAAGGATATATTAATTTGAGAAACATGTGTATAGTTTGAACCAAGGGGTTATGGCATATGAATATCTTTAGCTTTAGTAGCTTTCCCTTCAAAAATGTTCCAAAGTGGCTCAGCCAACATGGCTCAGTGGTTGAGCTTTGACCTATGAACCAGGAGGTCACAGTTTGATTCCTGGTCAGGGCACATGCCTGGGTTGCAGGATTGATCCCCAGTGTGGGGTATGCAGGAGACAGCCAGTCAATGATTCTCTCTCATCACTGATGTTTCTCTCTCTCTCTCCCTCTTTTCCTCTCTGAAATCAGTAATTAAAAAAAAATATTCCAAAGCGGTTGTACCAACTTACACTACAAAGAACAGTATTGTCAATATAAGAAACATTCAAACCTGTGAAAAATTTTTGTGAATTTGAGCCAAAATGTCAACAAATGCCAGGAAGCAAAATCTCAACAGATTGAGATAATGCTGCAGAGAATGGCAGTTTTGCACTTTATTTTATACATTACAATCAAAAGATGAGACCTACATGAGTTACATGAAATCCATTGGTGATAGATTGGGGAGGCAGGAGAAAGCAAGGCGGGGAACTTCTGGGATTGGATAAAAAGTAAAATGATAGACACCTACTTCTTTAACAATCAACAATGAACTCAATATCAATGAGGGAATTTGTGGTCTCATAAGAGCGGTGCCTGTGCTTTGAGGGGTCCGGAAAAAGGAAAATTACTTTGACATTCAAAGATATGTTATTGTAGATGCAAAAAGACAATAGACAGGCTCAGTTAAGGTAAAGATTGACCTTTGTCAGGGAAGATGCCGGCCTAGGACATGACCAAAAGTGTCCATTTCAGACCATCCTTGGTGGTTACTTTTGGTCTCTGAATTTGCAAGACCCCCCAGGCAGGCTTCTCTGAGCTTGTCAGGTTAGCATGTGGTCCCTTTTCATCCATAGTATGACAGTCTTGGCATTTTGCTAAGTTGTTTGTTTGTTTGTTTGTTTGTTTGTTGTCTTTTAGCTTTTCTTGTGAGAATGTAGTGCTATCTCAAGTTAATTTAATCAATTTAATTATGACCAATAGTATTTAATAACTTTACATGTGATTCCTGATTGTAGCATTATAACCTACCAAACCACTGGTACCACTATGTCAAAGATAGAGGTTAGCCCTGGCCGGTTTGGCTCAGTGGATAGAGTGTCAGGCTGCAGAATGAAGGGTCCCGGGTTTGATTCCGGCCAAGGGCACATGCACGGGTTGTGGGCTCCATCCCCAGTAGGGGGTGTGCAGGACACAGCCAGTCAATGATTCTCTCTCATCGTTGATGTTTCTCTCAATCCCTTCCTCTCTGAAATCAATATATATATATATATATATATATATATATATATATATATATATTAAAGAATAGAGGTTAATACCTTTGTTAACATAAAAAAAACAAACATTGAAACCTGTAAAGAATTTTTGTGAGTTTATTTGAGCCAAATTGTCGACATATGCTGGGAAGCAAAACCTCAAGGAATTGAGATAATGCTCCGGAGAATGGCAGGGTTACATTTGTATATATACATTGCAATCAAAGGAGGGACGTAGGTGGGTTACATGAAATTCATTGGTGATAGATTGAGGAGGGATAAAGCAAAGCAGGGAAACCCCTGGGATTGGATAAAAAGTAAAATGATGGACACATACTTAGGTGGGTGCAGGATCAATTAACATGACAATGAAGGAATTTATGGTATCTGTCCTGGCACCCAGCATATTTGGTTGTGCCTCAGGGGCTCCAGAAAAAGGGAAGTTACAAGTTACCCAAACATTTCAAGGGTGTGTTATCATAGATGCAAAAAGACAGGCTCAGTGAAGGTAAAGGTTGACCTTGTCAGTGAAGATACCGGCCTAGGACGTAACTGCCCACCATAACTGCTTTGGTTAAAGTTTAATTTCAGACCATCCTTTGTGGTGACTTTAGGTCTCTGAGTTTGCAAGACCGCCATGCAGGCCTCCCCTGAGCTTGTCAGGTCAGCATGTGGCCCCTTTCGTCCACACCTTCTTCGCACATCATTGCCTCTCCAAAACCATTCTCCCTCGCCCATTCTTCAAACACCCCGCTTTAATTCTCGTACAGTTAAGATTACACTCAAGGTTACCCTCCTCCTTTCTTCTCCCTACTGCCCCTAAATTGAACATTTCCTAGTTTGAGATTAATTTTTAATTTCGTGGCTCATTGTTCACTTTTCCAACAACACTGTAATCATTGAAGACCTTTAGTCATGCCTATCAAAAATTTCTGCTCGTGGATTCAGGAGAGGGAAACACCAGCCCTCAGTGTCGTTTTCCACGTTACCGCCGTGGGGGCGACGGGGCGAACTTTGTTCCCACGACTTCCGTGGTCCTGGTGGTCCCTCTCCGTAGGGTACCGAGCACTTCCGCTTGAGGCGGGCGAGACTGCGGACCGAGTCCCCTGGCTTTCTGGGAAGTGTAGTCCACAGGTCCCGCAGAGTCGCGGACACTTCCGCCTGGGCGCCGCCGGGGCAGGGGAATTCTGGGAAGTGTATTTCCAGCGTTGCGCTTCCTCCCTGGGCGCCCAGGTGACCGTCTGCGCTCCCTGCTCTGTGGTAAGTGGGCTCCGTGTTTGCCCAACCTCCCGAACTTCTCTGGGTCCCGGTATAACCCGGCCGGCCACCGGTTTGGGAGGAAGAGGTTGTATCCGAAAGCGGGGGTGTCAGGGCTCGGGTGGCAGGCATTCCCCTCGGCGGGGCGCGTCCGCGTCTGGGGCGGTCGGGTCCGGTGTCTCCAGCGCTTTCCGCCTCCCCGGGCCGCGCACCCGTCCACCCGCTCTGCGGTTTCCCGAGGCAGAACATTGAACGAATTACCTACACCTCTGTCTCCGACGTCTTTCTGTGAAGTTGGGATGACATGACTATCTTAATGCAGCGGTTTGAGTATTAAACGAGAGTATACGTAAAAGTCTCCGGGCAGTTCTTGGCAGGTGGTGAATGGGGGCTTCTTGCGGTCCGTACTTCTTAGTTTTGGGAAGTGCTCGTTCCCCCGGAAACCGTGGAGTGCGATGGGTTTGGAGCTGGAGCGGCGGTGCCCAGGCATTTATTTCCCTGTGATCTCTGTAGGAAGCTGGACTTCAAGCCACTCCTAGCTGGGAAGGAGGAGGCAGTGGGGAAGGCACTGTACAGCTCTGATTTCTCGGACAGGGATGTTAGAAACAGGACAGGGCCCCAGAAGGAGTCAATTAGGCTAAGCCTCCTGTCTCCGCACTGAGACTTCATGACAGTTCGTCTCTCCCGGGAGTGGAATCTTAAACTAGTCCATCAGGAATCTCCAGATGAGCACTAGGTAGGTCAGCTGCCATGGACCTTTGCCTTCCCCTGAAGGAACGTGGCCTTGCAACGCCCAAGCGGCTGCTTTGTTCTGCTAACTTCCTTATTCTTGCTCTAGTCTGCATGTTTTATTTTTTAATCTTTATTTTAAAGATTTGTGGAGAGGATTGCAGATGTCCCTCTTCCCGCCCCCCATTGCCCCTCCTTCTACCCAGTTCCTGCCCCCGTGTCCATAGGTGATGCATATAAGCATATAAGATTTTAGGTTAATCTCTCCCCGTCCCTTCTCCCCCTTCCCTCTGAGATTCGTCAGTCTGTTCCATGTTTCCATTTTATTCATCAGTTTATTTTGTTCATTAGATTTCTTGTACGTTATTTTGATTTTTTGATACAATTGTTGATAGATCTGTATTTATTGCCATTTTATTGTTCATCTTTTTTCTCCTTCTCCTCTTCCCCCTCCCCCTCCTCCTCTACTTTCTCTTCCTCCTTCTCCTCCTCCTCCTCTTGTTCCTCCTCCTTCTCCTCCTCCTCTTCTTAAAGAATACCCTTCAACATTTCATGTTATTCTGGTTTGGTGGTGGTGAACTCCTTTAGCTTTTTCTTATCAGTGAAGCTCTTTATCTGACCTTCAATTCTGAATGATAGCTTTACTGGATAAAGTAATCTTGGTTGTAGGTTCTTGGCATTCATCACTTTGAATATTTCTTGCCACTCCCTTCTGGCCTGCGTACTTTGTGTTGAGAAATCAGATGACAGTTGTATGGGCGCTCCCTTATAGGTAACTGCTTTTCTCTTGATGCTTTTAAGATTCTCTCTTCGTCTTTTAACCCTTGACATTTTAATTATGATGTGTCTTGGTGTGGGCCTCTTTGGGTTTCTCTTGTTTGGGGTTCTCTGAGCTTCCTGGACTTGTAAGTCTATTTCTTTCACCAGGTAGGGGAAGTTTACTGTCATTATTTATTCAAATAGGTTTTCAATATCTTGCTCTCTCTTCTTTGGCACCCCCATAATGTGAATATTGGGACACTTGAAGTTGTCCCAGAGGCTCCTTACACTCTTTTCATATTTTTTGATTCTTTTTCCTTTTTGCTCTTCTGACTGATATTCCAAATCATTAATTTGATTCTGGAATCCTCTATGCTACTATTGAATCCCTGTAAATTCTTTATTTCAGTTAGTGTATGTTTAATTTCTGACTGGTCCTTTTTCTTTCTAATTTTGTTTTATTGCTTAAAGTATTACAAAGAGTAGTACACATGTCTCCTTTTTTTTTTTCCTTGACCTTCCCCTGGCCTCCCCTATGCCCCAGTTTCTTATGTCCATTGGTTATGCTTATATGCATGCATACAAGTCCTTCGGTTGATCTCTTATCCCCTGCTCCCCCAACCCTCCCCAGCCTTCCCGCTGCAGTTTGACAGTCTGTTCCATGCTGCTCTGCCTCTGTATCTATTTTTTTTTTATATTTTATCATTTTATTAGGAATAATTCCAAATGGGTTATGAAGAAAACTTAGTCATTTGAGTTTGATGAGTTTTCCAAAAACTCTTAATGAAGATATGTTCACCAATAAACAATAAAACATCAGCAGAACTATCATATACTGGGCAAAGAGGCTGATACCAAAAGCAACATGCAACATAAAAGAGATACAATATAAAGAAAGACAATCTGCCGAAACCGGTTTGGCTCAGTGGATAGAGCGTCGGCCTGTGGACTGAAAGGTCCCGGGTTCGATTCCGGTCAAGGGCATGTACCTGGGTTGCGGCCACATCCCCAGTGGGAGATGTGCAGGAGGCAGCTGATCGATGTTTCTCTCTCATCGATGTTTCTAACTCTCTATCTCTCTCCCTTCCTCTCTGTAAAAAATCAATAAAATATATTTAAAAAAAAAAAAAAAAGACAATCTGCTGGGTATTAAAAATCATCTCCATCTGAACTCTTTGCTACCAGCATAGAACTAATGAGCTATTGAATCCAAACCACACCAAGGTAAGCTTGGCTGATGGAAGCCAGGAGTCATAATCGGGGGGAGAGAAGGGAGGAGTAATAAATTCCTCAGTGCAAGAGCTCTCAGTAGTGTTTTGGAGCATGTCCCTGGCTGGTACAAGCAGTATTAGAAAATCTTTTTGGCAAGGGAGGAAAATAAATACAAATGGAATGCTACATTTTATTTTTAAATCAGCAGACTGTCCCAGGAATGATAAAGGTATCAGTAAAGTAGCAAGGGGATAACTTTAAAACATTATTTTTTGTGGGCTCAAAAAACATTCAAAACGGATTTATTTAAAGGTGTCGCAATAGCTCAAGTTCAGGCATTTAGGCTTAAGGGAAGTAAAATTAAAAGAGAACACTTTTTTCCCCCAAGTTAAAGATAATTTCTTTAAAACCAAGCATATTGCTAAAGTGCAACATTTATACTTGGTAAACAATAATTGGCAACAAAATAAGTTTAAACGCTGTAATATTCTGCCCAAACCAGTCCCAGATACTGTTTAATAACCAAGATATAAACTAATTTTGTTGTAACAAGCCTAGACAAATTCTATCCAACATGTCCTTGATTAGATACCCAGTTTCATTTAAAGTTTTTTTTAAAAATATTTTATTGATTTTTTACAGAGAGGAAGGGAGAGGGATAGAGAGTTAGAAACATCGATCAGCTGCCTCCTGCACACTCCCTACTGGGGATGTGCCCACAACCAAGGTACATGCTCTTGACCGGAATCGAACCTGGGACCCTTGAGTCCACAGGCCGACGCTCTATCCACTGAGCCAAACCAGGTAGGGCATTTAACGTTTTGAAAGCTCATTTGACAGCCAGTTAAGTCCCTCATACAGGCCAGTTCCTTGTGTAGCACAAGTGGCTTGAACATGCCATGTTCTGTTACGAAGAGACTGAAGGCCTAATTTATCTGTCATTTCACTGATGGCCACAGCATTTGGCAAATCCTGTTTATTTGCAAAAAGCAGCAACACTGCATCTTGCAACTCATCTTCCTGAAGCATTTTTTGCAGCTCTTCAGCTCCTTCCTGAATTCTTTCACGATCATTGCTATCTACCACAAAAATAAGACCCTGGGTGTTCTGGAAGTAATGCCTCCAGAGAGGCCTTATTTGATCTTGACCACCAACATCCCATACTGTGAAACAAATGTTCTTATATTCTACTGTTTCCACATTAAAACCAATGGTAGGAATTGTGGTGATTATCTCCCCTAACTTCAGTTTATTCAGAATGGTCGTCTTGCCAGCAGCATCTAATCCAACTATCAAAATGCGCATCTGCTTCTTGCCGAAGAGGCGGGAGAAGAGGGAGGAGATGGTGAGGCCCATGGCGGTAGTTGCACTTGCAATGGGCAGGAGCAGAAGGGGTTCGGAGCTTCCCCTGGTCTTCTTTTTTCATGCTCCCGGCAAGCTGAGCGAGAAGGAGAGGAGCTAACGAAGAAAGAGGGCGGCAGGGGCAGCTCGCTAGCCCGTGCGCCGGGCGACACTCCGGGACCAGAATCAGTGGGGCGCGGACCTCTGTATCTATTTTTGTTCATCAGTTTATAATGGTCTTTATTATCCATAAACTAGAGGCCCGGTGCACAAAAATTTGTGCACTTGGGGGGGGAGGGGGGTCCCCCAGCCCGGCCTGTGCCCTCTCGCAGTCTGGGACCCCTTGGGAGATAACGACCTGCTGGCTTAGGCCTGCTCCCGGGTGGCAGAGGGCACGCCCAATCCCTAGGTGCAGCCCCTGGTCAGGCTCAGAGCAGGGCCGATTGGGGAGTTTGGGCACCGCCCCCTCATGCACAGAGCAGGGCGGATCGGGAGGTTGCGATGCCACCCCTCAGTCATGCTCAGGGTAGGGCCGATTGGGGGGTTGGGGCACCGCCCCCTGTCACACCCAAGGCAGGGTCAATGGGGAGGTTGCGGCGCCACCCCCTGTCACGCACAGAGCAGGGCCGATCAGGGGGTTGGGGAGCTCCCCCCTGTCACGCACAGAGCAGGGCCCATCAGGGGGTTGAGGAGCTCCCCCCTGTCATGCACAGAGCAGGGCCGATCAGGGGGTTGAGGAGCTCCCCCCTGTCACTCACAGAGTAGGGCCGATAGGGGAGTTGGGGCACCGCCCCCTGTCACACACAGAGCAGGGCGGATCAGGGGGTTGGGGCGCTGCACCCTGTCACACTCAGGGCAGGGCCAATGGGGAGGTTATGGCTCTACCCTGTCACACACAGAGCCACAGGGCGATCAGGGGGTAAAGGTCGCTCCCCCCTATCAGGCACAGAGCAGGGCTGATCA
>NW_005871450.1:232147-234703 GCF_000147115.1 Myotis lucifugus | reverse complement strand
GTTTCTGGGGTTTTGTTTAGCTTCTATATTTGCAACATAGTACATAGTTGCTTAGAGTTGTAGCTGAGAGGCCGGCAAGTCAGGTGGGGAACGTTGGAGTCCACAGTCACTGGAGCAAGCAAGCCTCCCTGTTCGCTTCAGTGCGTGGCTGCCGGCCGCCATCTTGGCTGACAGTTAATTTGCATAAGGATATGCTGATTAGCCAATGGGAAGGGTAGCGGTCGTACGCTAATTACCATGTTTCTCTTTTATTAGTGTAGATGAGTGAGATCATGTGGTATTTTTCTTTCACTGACTGGCTTATTTCACTTAGCATAATGCTCTCCAGTTCCATGCTGTTGCAAATGGTAAGAATTCCTTCTTTTTTACAGCAGCATAGTATTCCATTGTATAGATGTACCACAGTTTTCTAATCCATTCATCTACTGATGGGCACTTATGCTGTTTCCAGATCTTTGCTATGGTGAATTGTGCTGCTATGAACATAGGGGTGCATATATCCTTTCTGATTGGTGTTTCTGGTTTCTTGGGATATATTCCTAGAAGTGGGATTATTGGGTCAAATGGGAGTTCCATTTTTAACTTTTTGAGGAAACTCCATACTGTCTTCCATAGTGGCTGCACCTAACTGGTCCTTTTTCATGTCTTTAAAATTCTCACTAAGATCCTTGAAATTCTCATTAAGTTCCTTGAAAGTCTAAGTCCCTTGAACCTCTCTTTAAGATCCTTGAGCAAACTTATAACCGTTGTTTTGAACTCTTTACCTAGTAGTTTGCTTGTTTCCATTTCATTTCGTTCTTTTTCTGGAGATTTCTTCTGTTCTTTCATTTGTCACATGTTTCTTTGTCCCACGTTTTGGCAGCTTCCATGTGTTTGTTTCTATGTATTAGGTTGAGTTGCTATGTCTCCTGGAATTGGTGGATTGGCCATGTGTAGTAGGTGTCCTATAGGGCCCAGTGGCTCAGCCTCCCCAGACACCTGAGCTGGGCCCTCTAGGTGTGCCCCTGTGTGGGCTGTGTGCACAGTCTTATTGTAGTTCAGCCTTGATTGCGAGGAGTTGACCTCCAGGCCAATTGACTGTGAGGACCAGCTGCGACTACAGTGGAAGAGCCACTGTGCAAGAGACACCCTTATGGAGCAGGGCATGCTTCAGTGGGGCTTTGGTGCTCACAGAGTCCACTCCTTGAGTGTGTGGCTTGTGAAGTGTAGAGTTGTAATCTGGTATAGTCTGAAGCTGTCCACCAGGTACACTGGCTCTGGGGCCTTCTGGGACGTGCAAAGTCTGCCACTGCTTGGGGCCACCCGTCAGGAGCTACAGAAGGATCTGCAGATGGCTGCTGTTTGCTATTTGTATTGGGCTTGGAGGTGCCCAGGCTGGGCCAAGCTGTGAAGCAAGGCAGGCTAGTGCTAGTGCCAAGTCTTGGATATCTTATTGATAGACTAGAGGCCCGATGCATGAAATTTGTGCAAGGGGCTCATCCCCTGATGCCACAGAGGCTGACTATGCCTCGGCCCCTGCCCGCTGCCATGGCTGCCTCTGCCTTAGCACTCCCCCACCACCACCACCACCACCATGGCTTCATTCAGAAGGTCATCTGGAAGGACATCCAGAAGGATGTCTGGTCTAATTAGCATATTATGCTTTTATTATTAAAGATATGGGGCATGTTGACACCAGCTGCTCCTTGTTTGAGAGATTTTAGGAAAGTCTAAAGCCTGAACCAGGACAGGACATTCAGACGGAAAAGCCACTGCAAACAACTTGGGTGGGGCTGCAAGTTGCATGGGGCAGGTTTCTCAGGGAATCACCAGGGTGGAGTGAACAGTGTGAGCCTCACTGATGGAAACTCAGATATGGCTGCCAGTCAGCTCTGGAATGGGGGAGGTCCCAGCACTGGAACAATGACCCCTGCAAGCACCCTTGTCTGGGAAAAAGCCGTCCCTGTGTTCCTGCCCCAATGCCAGACAATCCAGTTCCTCCCGTATGTCCCTGATTCCACCAATGCTGCTGTCCAGCGCTGGAGCTCAGAGGGAGTGGGACTGTGTACCTCCTGTGCTGGCCCTTTAAGAGGAAATGCCTGGTTCTCCAGCAGCCTCCATATCACTCAGTCCCAATCACTGGTGGTTTTTACACCCCAAAGATACAGAGACTTCTCTTTCTAGCTCTGGAACCCTGGGTGGGGGTCTGGTGTGGGGCTGGGACCCCTTGCTCCTCGCGGGAGACCTCACAGCCAATATATCTATCCCTCCTGAGTTAAAAAAAAACCACACGTGTGTTGGACCAGCCTGTTTTGTGCCTCCATCCCTCTGACCAGTCTCGATGCACTTTCTTCTTTACTTTTCTAGTCATAGGACTTCCATGCAGCCAGATTTCAGGGGGTTCTGAATGATGGTTGTTCTGTATTTTAGTTGTAACTTTGAAGTGGTTGTGGGAGGATGTGAGTACCGGCATTTACCGACACCACCATCTTTGTTCTCTCTGCTATCCTATCTAATAAAGAGGGAATATGCAAATTGACCATTGCCCCATCACAAAGATGGCAGTGCCAAAGATGT
>NW_005871450.1:224843-232047 GCF_000147115.1 Myotis lucifugus | reverse complement strand
CGCCCGAGGCTCAGGTAACCAGGGCTGGCCCAAGGCTTGCGCTGCCGGCAGTGGCAGCAGCAGAGGTGTGATGGGGGTGTCGGCTTCCCCCTCATAGCCAGGTCGCCTCCCGCCCCTCAGGGCTCCCAGACTGTGAGAGGGGGCAGGCAGGACAGAGAGACCCCCCCCCCTCCAGTGCATGAGTTTTCATGCACCGGCCCTGTAGTTCCCATATATAGTTAATCCTCATTCTCATATCTCAGACCAACCACTAGCTTCCTGTCTCTGTATTTTTCAACCTTTTATTTAAATGGGATAATACAATATGTGGTCTTTTGAGACTGGCTCTTTAACTTATAATGTTTCAAGATCATGTTGTAGTATATATCATAATTCCATTCCTTTTTATTGCCCATGAATATTTTATTGTGGATATACCACACTTTCCCTATCCATTCACCCACATAGGTGTACATTTTAGTTGTTTCCTGTTTGGGGTTCTTATGAATAACAGTTTTATAAACACTTAGGTGTAAGTTTTTGTGTGGAGATATGTTTTCATTTCTCTTTGATAGATACCTAGAAGTGGAATTGCTTGGTGATTGGTAACTTTAGGAATAACTTTTTAAGAAACTGCCAAAACTGTTTTCCACAAATCTTGTCCAGAATCTTGTGTTTCTTATCAGATACTAGAAACCAATTTGTTGTTGTTGTTTTTTTAGAAGACAGTTGTCTGTGGTCATTTAAAAATTATTGCTAAAGTTTCACATTGTTAGGAAAGACAATGAGGCCGAGTCAACAGATTTTTCAGAAGTTATGAGTGACCTTCACAGAACAGAACAATCACTTCAGAAGTACAGGTACCATACAATGTCTTTTGGTAGTGATCACATTATACACCAATTTCATATTATAAAATACCATCTTTTTTACTATAGCTATAAAAATAAGAAATCCTTTTAGTATTTAAAGTGCTTTCCAGCTCTGAAGAGTTCAAGTAATTTGGAACTGATATTCTCTCAGTTGTACATATGACACAATTGAGGAAAAGAGATGTTATTAATTTGCCCAAGACAACCCATCTCCGTGAGGTGCTGCACTAGGATTTGAACCCATATATTGCTGCTCCAGAGATGATCCTTGCTCTGGACATTCTATTGTCTCAATTTGTATCATACCAGAGTCTGATTTGTGACCTTGGGTACCACAAGGCAGTGTTGGAGATGGTGCCAGTGTGTGTGTGGTACAGGAATGGAGGCCCTGCTGAGATCTCGCCAAGCTGTGTACAGCAGCAGCCACCTCAAGAAAGGGGCTCCTTGGCTAATTCACAGGAAGTGTTCAGGGAGGTGGACATCCCGGTCACCCTTTCATGCCCTTTTTCTGTCTTTTCAGACACTCCCAGGCACAGTTCTGCCTGCCAGGACTCTCCATATCTCAGCCAGGACCTACATTTGCAGAAGTAAAAAGACAAGAATGACGACACTTAAGGTGTGTATGGTTCACTTTTTTACTGTTAAAAATTCCAGCTCACTACTCAGAAGATCACGTGTTGTTCCCTTTCCTGTGATAACTCAAAGAGAACACCAGGCATATAAAGACCTGTTTACTTTGTACTTGCTTTTAGTGTTGGTTTTATTTGTCATTATTCATTTTACTTCAAAAATATGTGGACAAATTAGTAGAAATGACCACAAGTTCTCCAACTTTATTACTTCACTGCTGGCACATTAACTATTATTTTCTTATATTCTCTTCCTCGTGTATTCATAGCTTAATTAATATTCACAATTACATCTAATATTAAGTAGGGCTTTTTCATTTAATATCACATTTACTTTTTATGATTATGTAGTATTTCTATTATTGACACACTTTTTAATTTTTAACTTCTTACCACTCATAGACATTAAAGGGATTTAGGAGTTTTGTTGTTTTAAGTAACATTTGCAGTGACAATTTTCCTACCTGCAACTTTTTTCTCCAAAAAAAATCAATTCTCCAAATAACATGCCTATGTTTTGTCCTCAACATACTAGGAGCTTAATGTTGAAAAATGCATTGATACAGGCCCCATTGGAATTTTATAGATAGGATATTCAAATCCGGCATAGCACCATAGGCACAAATACTGTTGGAGAATTTCACACAGGAGGAGCTAGATTCTGTCTTTCCTATGTCTGCGTCAGATCCTACATGTCTTTTATTTACTCATCTACTCTTTTTAAAACATATTTTTATTGATTTCAGAGAGGAAGGGAGAGGGAGAGAGAGATAGAAAAATCAACAATGAGTGAAAATCAGTCATTGGTTGTCTGCCTCTTGCATGCCCCCTACGGGGGATCAAGCCTGCATCTTGGGCATATGCCCAGGTAATGGAACAGTGACCTTCTGGTTCATAGGTCGCTGCTCAACTGTTGGGGTCTAGCCCTAGCAGGTCCAGGGGTTCCCAAAGGTGTAGACGGAGTCGGCAAAGAATGATTGACATGGAGACAGCGTTCAGTTGATCAGCATAGTGGGTTCTCTCTTTTTTCTCCTGTTACATCTGTATTTATACCATTTGATCCTATAAGCATGCCTCTGTAGTCACATCATGGTATGTTTTGGGTCCTTCCTTGACCTTCTATAGTTCCTTGTTTCATGTCCACAGTTTCTTTTCTGAACTATGCCAAAAATCCTGTCTCTATCTAGTTCTGTTGATTTTAATCTTGTCTAGGTTAATCTCTGTGTTCAATTATAAGGGCTATTCCAAAGTCACTATTCTACTGCTCTACTGATAAGCTACAAGGAAGTGACTGAAGGAGATTATCCTACCCAGTAAAGGTTATGTCCTCCCAGCCCCGCTGCTTGCCTTCCCTGGGACTGCCCTGTGTCGGTGGGTTTACAGGGGTATAGGCTTTGGTGCTTTCCCTGGTGGGCAGACCCCTGGGGATATGGGCCCCACAAGTCCCAAATTTATTGCTAACAGTCTTAGTCCAAGTTCTTCATAAGTAGTACATGGTATTTCTGTAACACTAGGGGGTTTTACTGATTCATTCCCCTCCACAGTCCCGTCAATCCCCAACATCCCCACCTGGGGAAACAACCTTTCTAGGGGAGGTGGTCCTGGTTAAAACACATAGCGCTAAGAGGGGGAGCAAACATATGCCATATACGCCAGGTCCCTTGAAACATATGCTGTGCAGACGTTTCTTCCCTGCAGCGACTGTGTCAAGCAGCAAGGGTGGACTGGCTTCTGGCACTCAGCCACTGAGCCACACCAGCTGGGCTACTAATCTACATTTATTCCTGCATGTAATAATTCTTTTTTCAAAGTAATATATAACCTTATGTTTGTGTGTATGTTTTTAAATAATAGACTTTATTTTTTAGGGCAGTTTTGCATTCACATTAAAATCCAGCAGAAGATACACAGATTTCCCTGTACCTCCTGCCTTCACACATGCATAGCCTCATCTATTTTTTTTTCTGTTAATCCTCATCTGAGGATATTTTTCCATTGATTATTTTATAAAGAGAGTGGGAGTGAGGGAAGAGGGGAGGGAGGGAGGGAGAAAAAGAGAGAGAGAAAGAGAGAGAGAAGCATCGATGTGAGAGAGACATCAATTGGTTGCCTCCCACAAGCGTCGAGATGGGGGCCAGGGAAGGAACCTGCAACCCAGGTACATGCTCTTGACTGGGAATCAAGACCTCAACCCTTCAGTCTGCAGACCGACATCCTAATCACTGAGCCACACTGGCCAGGGCCTCTCCCTTTATAACACCCCCCACCAGATTGGTACATTTGTTAGAATTGATGAACCTGCATTGACACATCATTATCACCAGAATCCAGACTTTACATTAGGGGTTCCCTCTTTCTTTTTAAATAATATATTTTTTATTTTATTGATTTCAAGAGGGAGAGAGTGATAGAAACATCAATGATGAGAGAGATTATTGATTAGCTGTCTCCTGCAAGCCCCCTACTGGGTGTGCCATGACCAGGAATAGAACCGTGACCTCCTGGTTCATAGGTCAATGCTGAGCCACACCAGTCAGGCTTAAGGTTCACTCTTTGTGTACATTCTATTCTGTAGGTTTGGACAAATATATTATGGCAGTGGTTCTCAACCTTCTGGCCCTTTAAATATAGTTCCTCATGTTGTGACCCAACCATAAAATTATTTTCATTGCTACTTCATAACTGTAATGTTGCTACTGTTATGAATCGTAATGTAAATGTTCTGATATGCCAGGATGGTCTTAGGCGACCCCTGTGAAAGGGTCGTTCGACCGCCAAAGGGGTTGCGACCCACAGATTGAGAACCGCTGTATTATGGCATGTCCCCGCCATTATACTCTCATACACAGTAGTTTTCATGTTCTGAAATCCCCCTTGTGCTCCACCTCTTTATCCTTCTCTTCTTCCAGCCCTGGCAACCCCTGATCTTTTTACAGTCTGCATAATTTTACCTCTTCCAGAATGTCATGTAATTGGAATATTCATAAATAACCTTTAAACGGGCTTCTTTTACTTAGTAATATGCATTAAAATTACCTCCATGTCTTTTTGTGGTTTAATAGCTCATTTCTTTTTAGCACTAAATTATACTCTGGTCTGGATGTACCACAGTTTATCCATTCACCACCTGAAGGATATCTTAGTTGCCTCCAGTTATAACCTAAGGTATAACCGTGGTTAAAGATGTCCTCTCTTGCCCTGGATGGTGTGGCTCAGTTGATTGAGGATGGTCCTGGGCACCAAAAGGTTATTGGTTCAATTCCTGGTCAGGCCACATGCCCAGGTTGCTGGCTCCAGACCAGTAGGGGGCATGCAGGAGGTAGCTGATCGATGTTTCGCTCTCACATGGATGTTTCTCTTTCTCCCTGTCCCCTCCTCTCTCTTTAAAAATGAATAAAATATATATATATTTTTAGAAGACGTTTATTAAAGCTAGGGACAATGAAACAAAGGAAGGGCTGGGGAAATGAGTGTAGGCTGGTCTGCTTTGGCTCACTAAGAAGTCAGAGAAAGGGGGCCAGGGGACAGGTTCAGGGGGTTTGCCTGGGATGAAGTGCCACTGCCCATTGCTGCCCTGGTTGCAAGCTTCATGTGGTCCCTTAGAGTTTAGGAGATACACACCTTTCTCCAGACTCCAGCAGCCAAGACCTGTGGAGAGGGGCTGCCTCCTGGGCCAGAGGTGAGAGGCCGAGCCTGGACTCCATCGTGAGCCTCATGGCAGCCTGGTGCACGTGGGCCTGCAGCCCCCTCACTTTCCCCATGTCTCAGGTTGACACCCACAATGGTCCGGAGCTGCGGGACGCATGAGACGGGCCTGCAGGAAGATGCCAGGGCGTAAACTGGACCCCAGGCAGCTGGGTTCCGAGAGCCTCCCTGCAGCGGCTGCGCCTGAATAAAAATATTTTTTAAAAATGTCTAGTCTTGCCGAACCGGTTTGGCTCAGTGGATAGAGCATCAGCCTGTGGACTGAGGGGTCCCGGGTTCGATTCCGGTCAAAGGCATGTACCTTGGTTGCGGGCACATCCCCAGTAGTGGGCGTACAGGAGACAGCTGATCGATCTCTCTCATCGATGTTTCTAACTCTCTATCCTTCTCCCTTCTTCTCTGTAAAAAATCAATAAAATATATATTTTTTAAAAAAATGTCTAGTCTTGCCCTGGCCAGATAGCTCAGTTGGTTAGAGTGTTGTGCCAATAAACCAAGGTTGCGAGTTCGATCTCTGGCCAGGGCACATACAAGAAGCAACCAGTGAATGCGTAAATAAGTGGAACAACAAATTGATGTTTCTCTCTCAAATCAATAAAAAAAGTAAAAGTCCAGTCTTTCTGGATATGCCATGCACTTACTCCTTTGAGCTACTGGATAAGGAGATTCTTGATTTCATGTTTCACTTAAATAGGAAGAAACTGAGAAACCTGCTTAAGTTCACACAGGAAACCAAGCCAGGGTCAAGGAATACTAGCCATTCTGTTGAAAGAACACATAAGCAGATGGCATCTGCTCGGTGCTGGTTGAGATTACATGTGTTCTGTGTTGTAGGAGGAAGTGACGTTCCAGGACGTGGCTGTGGTCTTCACGGAGGAGGAGCTGGCGCTGCTGGACCCGTCCCAGAGGAAGCTGTACCGAGACGTGATGCTGGAGAACTTCCGGAACCTGGTCTCAGTGGGTGAGGACAGGCGCTCTGTGACTGCATGTCAGCTCCCAGGAGTAGCTTTGTATCCTTGGGTGTTCAAGACTTAGGAGCCCTTGTAATGGTTCCCTGAGTTTGGGGGTCTGACTTTCCTAGTATATAGTGGAAACAGAGAGCGAATTATTTTGTTTTTATCAGTGGGCAAATTTGTATTTTGTTAAGGAATTGTAAATGCACAGTATACTGCTCTGCCTTATCAATTTTTGACTTTATCATGAGTTATAAAACCAATTGAGACCTACTCTCAATTTTTTTTTAATCCTCACCCAAGGATATGTTTTTATTGATTTTTAGAGAGAAAGAGAAACATGGATCGGTTGCTTCCCACACGCACCCCTACCTGGGATTGAACCCAAAACCTAGGTATGTGCCCTGACCGGGACTCGAGCCTGCAACCTTTTGGTGTACAGGACGATGCTCCAACCAACTGAGCCATCCAGCCAGGGCCCTACTCTTAGTTTTTAAGGAAATAAAATTAAATAGATTACTGATCCTCTCACACTCTTCCAACATATTCAAGGAGGAAGTATTGCCTAACTCATTCTGCATATGTGTATGGGTCTTTTTAAAATTTTATTCTGTCAGTATGTTTATTGAAGCTGGGGACTGAAACAAAAGAACGGCTTAGGGTAGAAGAAGCAACAGGAGAGCCTAGGCCAGTGATGGCGAACCTTTTGAGCTCGGTGTGTCAGCATTTTGAAAAACCCTAACTTAACTCTGGTGCCGTGTCACATATAGAAATTTTTTGATATTTGCAACCATAGTAAAACAAAGATTTATATTTTTAATATTTATTTTATATATTTAAATGCCATTTAACAAAGAAAAAATCAACCAAAAAAATGAGTTCGCGTGTCATAGGTTCGCCATCACTGGCTTAGGCAGTGCTCTGCTTTGGCTCTGGAACTGAACCCTGGTGGGGCTGCTGTTAGCTCACTGAAAAGTCAGAGGAAAGGGGGCCTTGGAGACAGGGTCAGGGAGTGAGCACCCGGATGAGCTGCTGTTGTCTGTTGCACCCCTGGTTGCAAGTCTTT
>NW_005871450.1:221259-224490 GCF_000147115.1 Myotis lucifugus | reverse complement strand
CCCCCCCCCCCCCCACCACTGTCCTTCTCCATAGGTATACGATTTTTGTCCAGTCTCTTCCCGCATCCCCCACACCCCTTTCCCCCCCAAGAATAGTCAGTCCACTCCCTTTCTATGCCCCTGATTCTATTATATTCACCAGTTTATTCTGTTCATCAGATTATTTATTCACTTGATTTTAGATTCACTTGTTGATAGATGTGTATTTGTTGTTCATAATTTGTATTTTACCTTTTTCTTCTTCCTCCTCTTTTTAAAGGATACCTTTCAGCATTTCATATAATACTGGTTTGGTGGTGATGAACTCCTTTAGCTTTTCCTTATCTGTGAAGCTCTTTATCTGACCTTCAATTCTGAATGATAGCTTTGCTGGATAAAGTAATCTTGGTTGTAGGTTCTTGGCATTCATCACTTTGAATATTTCTTGCCACTCCCTTCTGGCCTACAAAGTTTCTGTTGAGAAATCAGCTGACAGTCATATGGGTACTCCCTTGTAGGTAATTGACTGTCTTTCTCTTGCTGCTTTTAAGATTCTCTCTTTGTCTTTTGCTCTTGGCATTTTAATTATAATGTGTCTTGGTGTGGTCCTCTTTGGATTCCTTTTGTTTGGGGTTCTCTGCGCTTCCTGGACTTGTAAGTCTATTTCTTTCACCAGGTAGGGGAAGTTTACTGTCATTATTTCTTCAAATAGTTTTTCAATATCTTGCTCTCTCTCTTCTTCTGGCACCCCTATAATTCGGATGTTGGTACGCTTGAAGCTGTCCCAGAGTCTCCTTACACTATCTTCGTATATTTGGATTCTTTTTTCTTTTTGTTTTTCCTGTTGGGTGTTTTTTGCTTCTTCGTATTTCAAATCTTTGACTTGATTCTTGCGAACCTCTAGTCTACTGTTGGAACTCTGCATAATATCCTTTATTTCAGTCAGTGTATGCTTAATTTCTAGTTGGTCCTTTTTCATAACCTCGAGGGTCTCACTATATTTCTTGAGGGTCTCACTACATTTATCGGCGGTCTCACCAGACTTTTTGAGGTTCTTACTAAATTTATCGGCGACTTCTAGAACGTTCTTGAAAAACCTTAAAAGTGTGGTTTTGAACTCTATATCCAGTCATTTGCTGTCCTCCATTTCTGTCATTTGTGTTCTGTTTCTTTGTCTCCTCATTTTTTATGCTTCACTGTGTCGATAGAGTGGTTTTCTGTGCTGGGTGTCCTATAGGGCCCAGTGGCTCAGCCTCCCCAATTACCTGAGGTAGACACTCTTGGTGCACCCCCTTGTGGGCTGTGTGCACAGTCTTGTTGTAGTTAAGCCTTGATTGTTGTAGGTATCACTGGGAGGAATTGACCTCCAGGCCAATTGGCTGTGAGAATCAGCTGTGTCTGCAGTGGGAGAACTTCTGTGCTGGAAACACCCCTCCAGGGCAAGACTTGCTTCAGTGGGGCTCTGGTGCTCACTGAGTCTGCCCCCTGAGTGTGTCCTTTATGGATCTGAGGAGTTGTAATCTGGATGGTCCCACTCTGACCACTGGGCACACTGGCTCCTGAATCTCTAAGGAGGTGCTAATCTAGCCTCTGCCTGAGGCTACCCAGCAGGAGCTCAGCTGTGAAGCAATGCAAGTTGCCGTGGGGCCTTGGGCCAGCTGTAAGTTTGTTAGATAATTTTCAGATTGCAAAGGGCCAGGCCTTTCATATGCAAAAGCCAGCACACAGCTTGGGCGGGGTGGGGGTCCCAGGGGATCAACAGGGCGGAGCAAGCAGCTATGGCTGCCCTCAGAGGCCCCACTTCTCAGTGTCCCAGCAATCTCTGTAAGCATCTCCGAGAGAACGCTGCCCTCGAGTTCCGACCGATGCCAGACAGTCCAGTTCCTCCTGTATGAGTCTGGGTCCCCAGAGACTTGCCCAGAACTGGAGCTCAGAGCTTGAGACTCCCTCCCATTTGAAAAAGACAACCGTGTCCTCAGCCGCCAGCCCTCTCCAAGTGTGCCTCCGTACCTCTGTACTTTACTTCCACACCGCACCTCCTCTGAGTCTCAGTGTGCTTTTCTTTTTCCTTCTAGTTGTAGAATTTCCACTCAGCCAGCCTTCCTGTGGTTCTGGATGATTTCCGTTCCGTCTTTTAGTTGTATTCTTGAAGTGGTTGTGCTAAGCAGCAATCTCCGATGTTTACCTATGTCGCCATCTTGGTTTTCCCTGGTTGCAAGTCTTATGAGGACCCTTCGGGTTTAGGAGAGAAAAGTAAGGATGCACACCTGGGAAAGAAGAAAGGCATGGGTGTGCTCTGGAGAGAGCCCACTTGTATGGGTCTTGACAAATGGCATTATTTCAAATTGGTCATTTTTTAGAAAATGTTTGAAAAACACTGCTTCTGATTACTGGGAGAGTATGCAGTGGGAACCTAAGTTTCCAGGACAGTTTACCTAGAATGTTTTGGTATTGAGCATGTGACTTTGCATGTTCACTGGGCATCAAACAGTCAAACAAGACATGGTCCACTTAGTAAGGGGAGAAAAATTTTGGATGGTGAATATGGCAATCCAAAGAAAAGGGAATTCAGCCCTGGCTGGTGTGGCTCCATTGGTAGGAGCATTGTCCCATATACTGAAAGGTCACAGGTTCCGTTTTTGGTCAGGGCACATACCTGTGTTTTGGGTTCGATATCTGGCCCCAGATGGGGCATGTATGGGAGGCAACCAATTGATGTTTCGCTCGCTCTCCCTCTATCTCTCTTTTTTTTCTCTCTCTCCCTCCCTCGCTGTCAATGAAATCAATGGAAATGTCATCAGGTGAGGATTAGATTTTTTTTTTTTATTCTTTTATGGTTTTTTTTCTTCCAACCACTTAAAGTGCCTCTTGGAGTCTGGAGTCCCCTGTGGTCTGCTCTGGGTCCCCACTCCCTCTCTAAATACATCTCCAGTCCTCTTCCTCTTATTCCATTTTTCCCACCCACATTGTCCCCCTTACTGTTCCTCAGACCTGCCAAGGATTCTACACATTGCCTGTTGCTGCTGTAACAAATTACTATAAACATAGCAGAGTTAACAAAAAAATTTTATCATATTTTAGATCTTTAGGTGTGAAGTGTGACAAGTCTCACTGAGCTAAGTCAAGGTGCCTGCAGGGCTGTGTGTCTTTCTGGATGCTCTACGAGGGACCCTTCCCCTTGGGTTGCTAGTATCTAGGACAGTGATGGCGAACTATGACATGCGTGTCAGAGTGACACACGAACTCATTTTT